>NW_020525187.1:0-54513 GCF_003368295.1 Carassius auratus | reverse complement strand
TTGTGCTTCATTCTAGAAAATAATAAGCGTTGGAACAACATAATCATATTTATTAAGTAGACTTGTTCTTGTAAGCTGTTATGCATCACTTGTTGTTAGCAGATTTGAGATCCATAGGGTATGGAGAAATGCATCACCTGTTTTTAAACCCTACAGAAACATGTATAGACTTTATAAAGATAAAACATTTCATATATACAACAACAGATTAGAAAAAAATTATTTATTTACTACCCGCAAAAAATAAAATAATAATAATCTTGGAAAAGAGAAAAAAACTGAAATTGCCAGTACATTTTAACATTACAAAAATACTAAATTACTTGTGACATTTTAGAAAGAAGGCAATAGTTTCTCAGTAAAAAGTAGGCCACTCAAATTATCTTTTTGTTTACTTCAAAAAAAATTTTTTTTGAAAAAAAGAAAAAAAAAGAAAACAACTAACTTTCTACTAAAAACTACACGTGAAACATACATAAAATTGCAAATGGCACATAAGACTCGAGACATCCATAACGAATTTGTTTTTCAGGGCAGATCCAGCTGTATACTTAGCAGACATCGATTTACCCGGAGAAACCGTCAACAGAAGACGTGTGAACGCTAAGAAGCCGTTTCTTGAGGTATCTTAGACACTCACCGAACGTCGCCGTGAATAAACCCGCAGACAGCAGCAGAAGACCGGGACGGTGGACGCCATCGCTCCGCTCTTCCTCTTCAGGAACGTTAGCTCGTTCCGTGCGGAGTCCTGCGGATGTTGTAACCTGAGAAACACGCCAAAACCTGAACTAGGAAGGGAAAAGCCCTGTCCTGCTTAACATACCAGGTTTACACTATTAGGCAATGTGACGTCAGAGCGTAAACATGAGATAAAGATTATTTTTTTGTTGTAAAACCCATAAAACCACACGGCGCAACACAACACACTGACACACTCACGACAATGGGAATCGATTGCTGAATAAGGGACTGGTATTCTGTCACAATGTGGATCTCCTAACCAATCAAATGCCTGTCATGCTGGAGCGCTTTATGGAGGAAACGAAAACGAAAGTCACACATATATTTTAAATGGAGTCATGATGTTGCTAAAAAGAATATTATTTGGTATAATGAAATGTATTTATGTGGGTTAAGGTTAAAAAAAACACATTATTTTCCACATTATTGTTTCTCCTCTATGCCCCGCTGTGCTGAAAAAGGTAAAAAAATAAATAAAAAAAACACATTATTTTCCAATTTTTGTTTCTCCCCTATGCCCCGCTGTTGTGAAACACGTCATTTTTTACAAAGCTCATCTCTCTGAATAGTGAGGTGTGCTCTGATTGGCCAGCTGTCCAATGCGTTGTGATTGGCCTAATGCCTCAAGCATTTAACAGAAATGTTACACCCCATAACATACTCTGATGTAGTGTCCCGGTCAAAACATCTGACCGAGAAGACAAAAACAATAAAACCCATTACAAACATACTATTTGTTGCATCCAGTGGGGACATAATTACTAATTATAATGACTTAGGGGCCATTCACATATCGCGCCTAAAAACGATTGGCACGCCACTTTCTCCTTCTTTCCAAAGTGCTCGGATTTGCAGCACTAAAAATGGCTTGCAGTAGCTCTGCTACTAAATTTATTTAAAAATGGCTATCCATATACAGCTATGATCAGCTGTTCCTTCATCTTTTCTGAGCTTTCAACGTTGTTACAGGAAAGGATGAAGCTGATTGGTTAGTTCTTGTCACATGACCTGCGGTGCGCTTGCGGTTCTCTGAAAAGTTTAGATGTTTTTAACTCGATGTGGTGGGGACGCGCCTGGAAAAAAATAGCGAGTCGCTTTTAGTTTCGCTTTCACAACGAAACAGTGTCTCCACAACATGGCGCAAGCGGCAACAGCAAGAATCAAAGTTCACCATCATTCTTTGTGTGAACATTTGCAAATCTTCCCACATTGTGATGTAGACATGTGGGGGCGTGTTAAAATGAGTTGATTTAAGAGTGCGTGGACCGAGCGGCAAGCTCCTGCTCTCTCACGTGAAGTCTAAGTGACTAAAACTGCAATTCATCGTCTGACCGCTTGAGTCTGGCTGCAAAAGGGAGTCAGTCCCATAGATTCCTCGTGTTAAAAATGCCCAACTTAATAGCTGAAGAAAAACGTTTACAGCCTGGTTACATTTTTTTTTGTCTATATACTTAATTATGCCCTTCATGAAAACTGTGAGGGGGGTGGGAGTTTTTTTTTTTATAACTTATCCGTTTAAATTATATTAAGTCTTAAAGTTTTGCATAATTAAGGGTGTGGCAACTTGAGTAACAGGTGGATTGCCGCTGCTCTAACCGTAGTCGAGTTAGGTGGGTGTGGTTTCAGCAACCAGCTCCCGCCTTTTTGCCCATTTTCGATTATCCAGGAGTGACGCTCTGTGAAACGCTGCCAAAATGGCGACGGCCAGCTCAGCCCAATTTGAGCTTTCAAAAAAGCGCTTCAGGATTTTATGGATAACGTCACGGACTCTTACATCCACGTTTTTATACAGTCTATTGCTTGACCAACTCTTAACTTTTAAAAAGGATATCTCTTTGGGTTTGAAACTTTAGTATTTGCAATTTTAGGGATCTTATCTACTCACGACTCGGTCTGGTCATGTAAACTGATTTTGGGAACATGGTTGGTGGTCAACCGGCTACTATTTCCAAAACAACTAGGCTAATCAAACTTCTTCTTTTTTTCTTAACCTGGTTATTTATTGCAAATTGCAGAACTACATATACAGACTGTTTGTATGCTGGCACACATGCCAAACTTTAAGATTTTAAGATTAAGATTAAAGGTGCTGTATCTAAGATTTTGACTCTACTAAAGCATAAAAAAACAATAATATGTTTGCAGATATTTAAGGAACATGCTAATTTAACAAAACAAAGCTACAGTCAGTTATTCTCCTTTGAAAATTTGCGTTCTGGCCAGAATGTCTGTCGTTGTTTGGGTTTGTGAAACCCGCCCACTGTCACTTTACCCAATTGTATTTCGGCATCCTTGGTTGACATCTGGAGGAAAACACTTTTAGATACTTTTTTTAAAGTATCTAGTAAAGTAATTAATTAAATTTTTATTTGCAAGAAAATATCAGAGTTTTTAAAATATTGTTTTCTCTTTTTTGACCGACAGCTCTACTGTCCTTATGTTGAGAGAAAAATCGGGAGTTAGTGCAGAGGTGTTGTGTGCACCATGTAAACATAATGCTTACTGTAATTCTAGACTACATGTGAAAATATATATACTCATCTCAATGGCACAAAAACAGATTCAGTGTTTCTCAAATTAACGCTGAACAGTTTGCTGAAAGGTTTGTTTGAGCTGTGCCCTCCTACTGTACAGATGTAAATTTACCTTTCCTTCAACCAGAAGCTTTCGTTTCACTTTTGATGTAAAAGGGCTTTTACATTTGCCAAAAATAGAACTTTTTATATTAAAAACATATAAGTAAAAAAAAGAATTTACGAAAAAAGTAATGTAACACATTAACTTACATAAAAAGTAGCTAAGTAATGCAATAAGTTACATTTTTGGGAGTATCGCAATATTGTAATGCTTTACTTTTAAAAGTAACTTTCCACAACACAGTTACTCTGTTCACATACTGTTTTTGGCCTGATATATGACGGGAAGTGTGCAATTTTGAATGCAGCCAATCACATTCAGATCTGCCTCCCTCCCTTTTGACTCCTAGGCTACGACGCACGTTTCTATACAAGAATAAAAAGTCATTAGCATGCGTTAGTAGTAAAGAAAAACAGCATAATGAATTACACTTTGACAGTTATAGTTTTTATGAGTGCTGAAAAAAGTAGGAGTGACGAAAGTGGAAGAAATAAAAGCAGTTTTGTGTTTTAGAGCCATGTCGCGTTGATTTCTTCGCATTTTTACAGGTTGGTCAGTAAACGTTAGTCGTAACAGAAAACACACTGTGTGATAAACATGAATTACTGACATTGCCGGAAAATTATCGTAGGCTATCTTTGGTCACATAACTGTGACAACGGCCATCTTTGAACCTCTCTCACTGTGCGACATAGGACTACCGATTAGGAGCCACGATCACTGAAATCACCACGATTGTTTCACAATGCCAATCTTTTGTCTGGGACATCCAAACATTGTGCAGTGTGTCTCGGTTGTAGACAGAGCTATAGCCTCCAAAATGGAGTTACACTTGCAGGAAGCTGCAAAGACTTTGCCAAACATGAAGGCTCCACATCTCTGGCCAGGGATGCCAAATCGTGCCCTTTTTTGCGAGAAGAGGTCCTTCCTCTATGATATCGGCCAGGGGGCTACTGTGGGAATCTGAGCCGCTATCTTCTTTGGGAAAAAGGAAGTAGCAGCAGTAAAAAGGCCGACTCACTGTTCACTAAAGAAACCATTTCTACGTCTCCTTTTGCAAACAGTGTTTGCACTTCAGACTGGACAACGTGAGCATTGTTGTCCTGTACTGAAGTTTGAATAATACCTCTGAAGAGAGCCTGTGAGCATACTGGTGTAAGTAACCTAATTCTACAGTGCTGGAGCGGTTAGACAGGAAGTGGCACATGACGTGTTACAACTTCTGAGCAGCAGGGAAGTGCTTTGAAAATCAGCCACAGAAATGGCTTGCATCCCTTTTTCTTCAGTGCTGTCAACAGAGGTGAGGGCGGCAGAAGTAGAAAAGTGGATTAGCACAAAGTAGGGGCGTGCCATGCCTAGGTGTGTTCATCGTTAACTTCTGGGAAAAACGGCACCGGTCTAAAAAGATCAGAGCACTCATTAGATGAGGAGCACTGATCCTCACGTGTAACACACCTGCGGATTAAAGTGCTACGCGACGCTCATGCTCTTGCAGTGAGAGCAGTCTGCCTAAGCCTAAGCGTGGGCGTGGCCCAGGTGCATCCAAATCTGAATCTGTCAATGATAAATAATCATCAGTTACGCATTCTCCTCCAATCCACCTAAAAAGATCAAACACATAAGCAGATCAAAGTGCTGCAGGGAGAGTGAGCATGTCGTACCTTTTAGATGATAAGTAACAATACAAACACTAGAGATTGTTTCTTTTTATTACACCATTTTTTGAATTTACACAGTTTTTACCCAAGTACATTCAAGTGCTGCAAGTTTACCAAACATTGCATAAAAGACAGTCCAAACTACAGAGGGTTTGGACGACTATGTTGAGTTTGAAAGTATGTTGAGAACATCGTTCACACATAAAAAAACATATAACGGCAATTAAAAATATTCAGAATGTATAGCCATTAAACAAAAAGGCTGCATCTCAAAAAAGCAAAGTCACCTGAAACAGTAAAATACAATCTGAAAAGGCACTGCAAATGTTGGGACGGGGGTTTCCTAATGCTTTAATAAAGGTTGCTATAACAAAATTAATATTTTCCCTACCTTAACAGCCATTCTGTGCTTGAAAAGCGAGTTTGTGGATTTAAACTTGTTGGTACAGAATGTCAGTGGAAATTTCGTGACACTCATTGTTATTCAAATGCGGTTGCATTTATACCCTCAAAGGAAAAAAACTAGTTCACACTTTCTTTAAATAGAATCACACTTCCTGCCATTTGAAATTGAGGGAAAAAAACAAAACATTTTTATGTGGTCTACACAATGAAACTTAATATGAAAACTCAATAACAGAATTACATGAGCTGTAACTAAAGAATATTAACTAACAAAAATAATAATAGATTTAGATTAGTCTTTTTAGTATATTTAATTTTATATTGTATGTCCGTGTATACTAGAATACATAATACTGAAAGCAGAAAACACTAATATAAATCTTAAACTGCATTTTAAAAAAAAATTGTAGAAACAATTTTCACTCTTTGCTTGTAGAAAGACTGAAATGGTATTTTCACGTGAAACTTTCTATAATAATCTTTGTTCTGTTTTATTTACAATTTCAAAAAACTATGTTGAGTCTTGTATAATGCACATTCTTACTGCCTTGCGAAAGTGCGTCAAACTCCACGATCCAGCAATGACTGATTTTACAGACAGTTGTGGTTTAGTAACCGGTGTTTGGTGGCTGCATGTAGGCTGGGTTGTAAGCTGGCTGTTTCGATGTCTCTGAAAGCATAGGAGCATGAACCGGCTGGGTGGGCTGCTGCATGGGGTACATGGCCTGGCCTCCCTGAGTAGTGGGATATCCAGGATTCACTGGAAACAGTAAAAGACACTAGTTACTTTCACAGAAAAGACTACTTTATGGTCTCAGTGTATCCAGCACTAGGTGTTCTTACTGGCCACGTGATACGAGGGTGGGGGTCCTGGTGCATATGACTGTCCCTGATATGGTGCTGTCTGCATAGGCTGACCCCCGTAACCTGGTTGAGTCGGCACTGGTTGGTATTGTGGGTACTGGCCTCCCTGCATTACCGGCTGCGGCTGAATGGATTGTGTATTCACGACTGTAGTTACATGTGTTTGTACCACAGCTGTGGGAGAAAAAAAAAAACAAGACAGAAATCAATTAATAGTTCAATCTTGTTAGCCCCCTGAATCATTTATAAACCCGAGTTTGTTTCTTCATCAGAACTGTGATGAGTGGGGCTGGGCCGAGAGCCGTGGGAATGGAGCGATGCTGATTGAGTGATTGGAGATGAGGGACACCTGCTCCACTCAACGGTCTCGAGTCCCACGGAGGAGATCAGAAGGATATAAAATAGGAGCGATGACAAGGAAGGACAAGAGAAGACCAGGCCTGGGCTTTATTTTGTGTTTGGTTTTTATTTGTGCGCGGCAGTTGTCTGCGAGGGGCTGTCGCGCTGTTTTGTGTTTATTTTGTAATTAGAGTCTTTGTTTGATTGTCTGCCGGTTCCCGCCTCCTTCTTCCCGTGATGATAAGGTTTTTAAAGTATTACAAAACAGATTTGGAGAAATTTAGCATTACATCACCGATCCTCTGCAGTGAATGGGTGCCGTCAGGACGAGAGTCCAAACAGCTGATAAAAACATCACAATGATTCACAAGCAGTCTACATGATAAAAGTAGCTAATGTCTTGTGAAGCAAAAAGGCACACATTTCCAAAAAACAAATCTATCAAAACATTTTTTACTTTTAACTATCGCTTCTGGACTAAGTAAACCATAACAGCAATTTCTCCTGTGAAAAAGTCTCACATAAAAATCCACCAACATATTAGTTTAGAACGGTTTTGACTATTTTCACTTGTAAACAATGATTGGTCTGTGCAAATATCTCTCCTGATTCAGACAAGACCTCTTTTTTTGTTGTTGTTGAAGATAGCAATATTATGTATAGAGGACTAGCATTTTGGGCAAAAGTTATATTTTCATGTTATAAAGCATCTTAATGATTGATTTGTTAACCAACTTTTGGTGCTTTTGGCAGTGTGGGCAGGCGCCAAATCCTGCTGGAAAATGAAATCAGCATCTTCAAAAAGCTGGTAAGCAGAAGGAAGCATGAAGTGCTCCAATATTTCTTGGTAAACTGGTGCGGTGACTTTGGTTCCCAAAAAACACAATGGACCAACACCCGCAGAAGACATTGCACCCCAAATCATCTCAGACTGTGGAAACTTAACACTGGACTTCAAGTACTTGGGCTATGAGCTTCTCCACCCTTCCTCCAGACTCTAGGACCTTGGTTTCCAAATGAAATACAAAACTTGCTCTTATCTGAAAAGATGACTTTGGACTAATGGGCAACAGACCAGTTCTTCTTCTTCTTAGTCCAGGTAAGACATCTCTGATGTTGTCTGTGGTTCAGCAAATTCCTCGACACGTCTGTGTGTGGCGGCTCTTGATGCCTTGACCCCAGCCTCAGTCCATTCCTTGTGAAGTTCACTTAAATTATTGAATAGATTTTATTTGACAATCCTCATAAGGCTGCAGTTCTTTTGGTTGGTTGTGCATCTATTTCTTCCACAATTTTTTACTTCCACTCAACTTTCTGTTGAAATGCTTGGATACAGCACTCTGTGAACAGCCAGCTTCTTTAGCAATGAATGTGAAGGGTGTCAATGATTGTCTTCTGGACAACTGTCAGATCAGCAGTCTTCCCCCATGATTGTGTAGCCTAGTGAACCAAACTGAGAGACCATTTTGAAGCCTCAGGAAACCTTTGCAGGTGTTTTGAGTTGATTAACTTATTGGCATGTCACCATATTCTTATTTGTTGAGATAGTGAATGGGTTTTTGTTAAATGTGAGTCAAAATCATCACAATTAAAATGCACACAGACTGAAGTAGTTTGAGTCTTTGGTTATTTAATTTAATAAATAAGTTTCACAATTTGAGTAGAATTACTGAAATGAACTTTTCCACAACATTCTAATTTATTGAGATGCACCTATACTTGTGGATCATTGTGATGTTTTTATCAGCTGTTTGGAGTCTCTAGTTTGACAACACCCGTTCACTGCCAAATCTTTTCTGATCAAGAATAAACTCATCTACATCTTGAATGGCAAGTGGACAAGTACATTTTCAGTGGTTGTTCAAGTATTTCTTTAACACTAAAACACTTACGTCTGGGTTTTCTGCACATTTGATAGAAACAGCAGCAGGGGCAGCAGCAGCAGCAGCAGATGAAAAAGACGATGAGGACCACAACCCCTACTAATGTTGAACCAATGACAATACTATCGATTCTGTTGCTGGACAGATAAAGACATGAAGTAACAAGGATTAGAAAAAGCATCTAGTATATTTAATATATAATGCAATCTATAAATCGTATTTATATTAAAATATGATTATTTAACATTTCAATAAAACTGGTTTAATCAAAACACACTGGTTAGCTGGTTTGTGCTTGGATTATTAATAACATAATGTCATTATAAACATGAATATAAAATAAGGATTCAAACCAGGGCCATAATTGCAAACATTGCCACTAAAAAAAAAGAAAACATTTGTTTCTTTAAAATATTTCTTACAACAGTTTTTAACTCCTTTGATCATGCCCCATCTTGCCTGGGTCACCACGTTAACATCCTCAAAAATGTAGAAGTTGCATCATACTACTTCTCTCCTGCCTTGTCTTTAAATTGACAAAAACAAAACAGCTTTTTAAAGTGTTTGTTTTATAAGTAAAAAAGGGGTTGTACCATGCACCTGGAGTGAGTAGGGTGCTTTTTGCAAACAGCATTTAAGTAAAAAAAAAACACAACCTCTAAAGGAAATGGTGGGTAATGCAAGAAAAGGGAAGGACAGAACTTGATGCAATTCAGGAAATATTCATTTCAAGATAGGGTTTGAGATTTACATCAACGATTAGACTAAGCTCAAAAAAAAAAAAATTAGCTTGTGTTTTACTCACCCTTGATACATCTCAGGCAGTGGTGGGCTCTCAGGGACAGCAAGGTCTTCTGTGCTTCGCCTATAATAATTAAAATTGTGTAAAAAAAAATATTATTATTATTATTTAGGTATCATTTTCATTTGTGTTATGCCCACAAAATGGCCTATGATTAGTTTCGTTGAGGTTGAACTGGAATATCCTACATAAAAATAAAAAGGTCTGCGGCCTGCACATATAGACTGTAATAACTGGGCCAGCACCACAGTTAGTGCCAGAGACAATTTATAAAAGGACTTTGATGGTGATTCTCCTTTGTTCAAAGTCGTTGAATCTGATTTGTAACGAACATTAGTGACAGAATCATCAGCCAATCAAATTTTGACGTTCCATGACAGCACGCCCTCTGGGACCAGCTACATGCCAAGTGCTTCCCCCAGCTAGGGTTGTCAGGTTTTCTCGACAAAACCCACCCAATCACGTTTTCGAGGTGTCCAACTTTAAAAATCGTGTTCCAGGAGTTAAATACACGTTTTTGGCGGGGTTCTCCTGGTAAAGATCACATTCCAGGGGCTAAATATCACGTCACTGAGGTTGCTTCAACCAGCAGACAACCCGTGGCAACATTGTTAAAGTAGCCCAATTGGGCAACACTGCATTTATTTGGGAATTTCCAAGCCGGTGTCACCGGCGCCTCTACACCAAACCTTGTTGCTGATCTACCTTTTTAAAGGCGCTCTTTTGCAAACAAAAAAAATATAACTGAAGGATAAACTACTAGCACCGAGCACAAGAAGTTATTTGTCCATGTTTATTTTTTTTTAATACAAGTAAAGGAACATTGAATGACAGACGCACTGACTTTGTTTGCAAGTGACAAGTAAGTGCTTCATTATTTGAAGAGTATTGATTCATGCACATTTTTATGGAGGTGTACATGGTGGTTGATAATACCAATGTCTTTTTAGGCAAGTCGTGCCACTTGGCCGCCATATTGGCAACGCCTCCAGGCAGCTATTTCAGACTAACAAGACCAGGCTCCTATCTAAATGAATGGGCAGAGAGTCAGAACTGCACTTTCATTGGTCACCCGGACGTAAAAACTGTATGTATAGAAACTTTTACTTTTACCACGCATGCGAAAGGGTTCCCGACACCAACTTCATTTACGTCTCTATCCAGAATGCCGGTGCCTTTACTTAGAATGTAAGGTAACATATTTTTGGTCGATATAAAATGCTTTAACTGGTAGTCCGGTGCCTTTGCGTTGTTATCACCCTCTTCTATGTGGATTCCATCTGATCTTGCACACACCACAATTCGCTGCAACTGTGCGCATGTGTCAGTGGAACCAGACGATAGGCTTAAATGTTTCCCGGCTTGACTGTTCAAAGCAGATGATTGGCTTTCCAGCGGGAGGAGCGGGACATGTGCATACAACCGCCATCTTTGCCATTACAGGTTTTCCTTATATAGTTGTATGGAGGATTGAGGAAGTAGCATGTCTCTTATAAATTGGCTCTGATAATACTGTGGTGGGGTGTGTGGATGTCCAGCATTTGTACAGTTCTGCTGCTGTGAGCGTGTCGTCATTTTAGAGTGACGTGACTGTTCATAGCGAATCGTGTATTGGTGGATTACTTTTGCTGATCTATGTAGGGAATTTAACCCACCCCCATCTAGTCTACTGTTGAAATTGTTGATCAGCTGTCATTGTCGTTGAGAGCCAGTGTGCGGCATAATACGCAAATTATATAGTTATTAGTGATGCGCGGGTCATCTCATAATCGAGAGCACTTTATTTGCGGGGCGGGTTGGGGTGGGTCACTATAAACAACATTTTTAAAAATCCATTTATGAAGCGGGACCCGCGGGTTGGAAAGAAGGCCGACCGGTGCATTACTAATGGATATGTATGATAGATGTGTAATGGTATGTAGTTTACAGTTGTTTACTAAAGGCCCTGGCTAAAACCCCACGGCACACTACTGACCCTAGGTGTATATGTCTTTCTTCATTCAGACGAATCCAGTCAAAGTTATTTTAAATAAATAATCCTGGCTGTAGTCAGCAGGTTTTGCAGTTGAACAGTCTTCAAACATTCATAATAAAACGTACCACACACGGCTCCGGGGGATGAATAAAGGCCCCCTGGAGCGAATCCATGTGTTTTTGTAAGAAAAATATCTATATTTAAAAAGTAATAAACACAATTTTGGCTTGACTTGTGGAGTGTTCAACTGCAACGCGCGCTGACTACAACATTATAGTTTGGAATAGCCAGGATAGTTTTTATATAACTCCATATATATAACACAATATAATGACTGGATTTGTCTGAAAGAAGAAAGTCATCTACACCTAGGATGCTTCGAGGGTGGATAAAACATAAGCTAGTTTTCATTTTTGGGTAAACTAACCCTTTTACACAATACTGTAAATTTCTTGATTGTACCATGATTCAGTTCACAGAATTATCAGTAGTTCACAGCTATGGATGATGAGGGATTTTACAGCATTAACTGACCCAAACATATATGTGTGTGTGTGTGTGTGTCATTTTTGAACATTCAAACCACCTTGGTTTGGAATTACGTGAGGGTGTATAAAAAGTAACTTTTGGGTCTCACGGACAATTGTATTAAGAAAGAAAAGGCTTGAAAATCCTTACATAGTGCACATATCTTGCTCATGTTCGGATAACCTCAAATATTCAGAGGAGCAGCAGTATCTGAGATCGCAGCTTCCACAGCAGTGTGTCCCAAACCAGCAGCTAGACGAAGGCTTGTACACGTTATCGCCGGTGAAGTAGCTCTCACAGTCATCTCCAGAGCCTAAAAGAACAGTAGAAAGTAGAAATCAAGAGAACGGACATTATAATATGAACATCGTTTAAAAAGTACCGATAAATCAAGTGCTGTATAAATTATTTTTCTACTTGGCGCCATCGGTAAACCGCCCAAACGCATGTTTAAAGTGTTTATTTGATTTTGTAATAAACTTACCGTCTGTTACCGTGAATAAACCCGCAGACAGTAGCAGGAGAACCGCTGAGGCGGACGCCATCGCCTTCTCTTGACGCTTACAGTGTTACCAGATCAGCTCGTGGGCTTCTAATGAACTAGTTGTAGTTTTTTTTTCTGTAAATCAACGTCACGCAAACAACTGTTGAGAAACGAAAGCGGAAGAAAGGAGAATAAGTACCGTTTGGATTGAAACTATGTAAATCTAAACATTACAATCAGATTCTGTTCGTGATTTGCTCGAAAAATATATCAAATATTTTTAAAAACATGTTTTATATTATATATTAGTTTTTATGAAATGGATTTAGGTAGTCTGAATTTGGAGCGCTATAAGTTTATACACTCTTAAAAATTAAGGTTACAAAAGGGGATTCTCTTAGCAATGCTAGAGAAGAACCATTTTGGGTTCCCCAAAGAACCTTTTAGACAATATTTAGAGAACACCTTCCTCCAATAAGAAGCTTTTGTGGGTTGCACTTTATTTTACAGTACGTGTACTTCCTTGTACTTATAGTGCACTTACAGTGTATTTATCTAAGACAGTTCTGGTAATACAAGGTAACTACATGGGGTAGGGTTAGGTTTAGGGGTAGGTTCAGGGTTAGTACCTAGTTATTACATAGTTATTGTAATTACGATAATAAGTACATGGTATGTACATGGGGAACAGGACTATAAAATAAAGTGCTACCCTTTTGTGTGATGGAAAGGTTCTATGTATGTTATACGTTCTTTGTGGAACCATTAACGCCAGTGAAGAACCTTTATCTTTAAGAGTATTTCCTAAATATTCAATAAAAATAGTCTTTAAGATGTTGCAAGGTTGTTTTCTCACACGGAGACCAGTTCAGTTTAAGATTTCTGCTATTTATTCACCGAAGTCTGAAGTTGGATTTGTTTTATAGAATAATGTCCAAAAACTACAAAAAATTGTGCAGAGGATTGTTTTCACAGTTAGATAAGATGCATTAACTTTTGACCATTAAACAATGTTGTTTAAGATGCCATTTATTGACCATTAAACAAAAAGCCATACAACAAAAGGTGTCAAAACACTGAGAGCAAATCTGGTTAAAATGAAGAGAAACAGACAAACAGCGGGTCATGACTGGAGTAAAAATAAATTCAGAAAGCAAGTTTAAGCAAAATTGAAGCAACAATACTTTTAATCTCAACACAATCTTTTCAGAGTCTTTAGAAGAAGCGGGGGAATGTGAAACCCCCACAATCCAGAGTTGATAAGTGGCCATGTGTGTATGTGTGTGTGTGTGTGTGTGTGCTCTACCACTGAGCCACAGGAACACTTTAAAGTGGCACCTTGTTGCTGTCTTTCTTGTCGAAGACGGAGCGCACATACATAAAGATGGGTCGGATAGACTTAGCAATAGTTCAAACAAAATGGAAATTCTGTCATCATTTACTAACTCATGTTTTTCAAAACTTTTTTGTTACTAATAATTTGTCAGTTATTTAAATTCTGTACAAGACACCGGTTATTAAATTTTTCTGACTGATGTTTGGAGAAGTCTGGCATGCATCATCAGAGAGAAGTAATTTTCACCAGAAGGTCCCGGTATGAGATTTTTATTAAATATTGAATCTGAAACATTCAATGATATGAAATAATTGGTATCATCATTATCCTCCGATCCACCTAAAAAGATCACACCTCTCGTAAACGAGTGGTGCCGATCCTCTCGTGTAAAACACACCGGCAGATCAAAGTGCAGATTCACTAAGCATACCATAAAAGACAGTCCAAACCAGGCACGTGTACACTTAGACATCAAATGGGATTTCAGCACCTCTCCCTTTATGTTCCTTGAGAAAGTGCCTTTTTTTTTTTTTACATGTGTGCGTGTTTCTGTTTGAGCAAAATTTTCCCTGTCGAAATAGTTTTGTCTTGCTAACATTGATGACTTATGAGAGAACTACCATGTTACTTAAAGGGTTAGTTCACCCAAAAATCTAAATTATGTCATTAACAACTCACCCTCATGTTGTTCCAAACCCGTGAGGCGTCGGTTTATCTATGGAACACAGTTTAAGATATTTTAGATTTAGTCCGAGAGCTCTCAGTCCCTCCATTGAAACTGTGTGTACGGTCTACTGTCCATGTCCAGAAAGGTAAGAAAAACATCATCAAAGTAGTCCATGTGACATCAGAGGGTCAGTTAGAATTTTCTGAAGCATCGAAAATACATTTTGGTCCAAAAATAACAAAAACTAAGACTTTATTCAGCATTGTCTTCTCTTCCGTGTCTGTGTGAGAGAGAGTTCAAAACAAAGCAGTTTGTGATATCCGGTTCACGAACGAATCATTCGATGTAACCAGATCTTTTTGAACCAGTTCACCAAATCGAACTGAATCATTTTAAACGGTTCGCGTCTCCAATACGCAATAATCCACAAATGACTTAAGCTGTTAACTTTTTTAATGTGGCTGACACTCCCTCTGAGTTCAAACAAACCAA
The DNA here is from genome assembly GCF_003368295.1 of Carassius auratus. Lineage (NCBI taxonomy): Eukaryota > Metazoa > Chordata > Actinopteri > Cypriniformes > Cyprinidae > Carassius > Carassius auratus. The sequence goes on along the minus strand of NW_020525187.1, from coordinate 39,702 downwards.
TATCTTGGAGTAATTCAGTAGGGAGTCAAGCCAGATAATGAACGAAAGATTTACTGTTTCACGAGTCAAGAACCGTTTCTGTCAGACGCGTCCGATTCGAGAACCGAGGAGCTGATGATACTGCGCATGTGTGATTCAGCGTGAAGCAGACCGACACACAGAGCGTCTGAACCGAACTGATTCTTTTGGTGATTGATTCTGAACTGATTCTGTGCTAGTGTTATGAGCGCGGCTAAACCGAAGGCTTGAATCAAGGGCAATCATCGCAAATGATGACATTACGTCGAGGGCAAAAGAACCGGTGAACCATTTTCTTCAACCGGTTTATTGAATCGAACTGTCCGAAAGAACTACTGGTGATCCGAACACCGATGCAACCGGTTCTTGACTCGTGAAAGAGTCAGTCTATTGTTCGTTATCTGGCTCGGCTCTGTGTTCATCTTCAGTTCTCTCTTCACATCAGTTCAGTCAGGGTACTGTTTGAGTACATGAATTACTCCGGGATATTGGTTTGTTTCAACTCAGAGGGAGTGTCAGTCATATTAAACAAGTTAACAGCTTAACTCATTGTGGATTAATGCGTATTGGAGACGCAAAACATTTAAAACGATTCAGTTTGATTTGGTGAACTGGTTCAAAAAGAACCGGTTACATCGAATAATTCGTTCGCAAACGAATGATATGATAAACTGCTTTGATTTAAACTCTCTCTCACAACAGACACGGAAGAGAAGACAATGCTGAATAAAGTCGTAGTTTTTTCTATTTTTGGACCAAAATGTATTTTTGATGCTTCAAAAAATTCTAACTGACCCTCTGATGCCACATGGACTACTTTGATGATGTTTTTCTTACCTTTCTGGACATGGACAGTATACCATACACACAGCTTCAATGGAGGGACTGAGAGCTCTCGGACTAAATCTAAAATATCTTAAACTGTGTTCTGAAGATGAAACGAGGTCTTACGGGTTTGGAACGACATGAGGGTGAGTTATTAATGACATTAATGATTTTTGGGTGAACTAACCCTTTAACTAAAGCAATCAGAAGTCTAGTATTTACACCAGTGTGAGTTCTTTCACTGCATGATTCAGTTTATTTTAATGCATTTAAAATTATCCGAAAATTCAAGAAATGGGGGCAGACATGTATATATTTATTTCATTTCATATAATCAATCAGCATCAAGCAAATATAATATTGGTTTTCACAGCAGTTCAGTATTAAGACACTTGCGTTAAATGTGGTTGCATTTAGATGTAAAACTTGTTGACACTTTCTTTAAAAAGAATCACACGTCCTGACATTTGAAATGTAGGGAAAATAGTGTATAGTTTAATAATTAATACTGAATGCAGAAAACACTAATAAAAAACAAAAACGCATGAAAAAAAAATGTCATTCAGTGCTTGCAGAAAGATTGAAATAGTATTTTCATGTAAACATTTCTAAAAAAAATTTTTTTTATATTTACAATTCCAAAATGCATTTTTCCAGCGTGTCACAAAGCGAAAACTAAACTGAAAGAAACTGAAAGTAATAAAATGAAAAATTAAAAACTGAAATAAACCCTGACCTTAGCACATCAAATAGTCTTGTATAATGCACATTCTTACTGCCTTGCGAAAGGGCGTCAAACTCCACAATCCAGCAATGACTGATTTGACAGACAGTTGTGGTTTAGTAACCGGTGTTTGGTGGCTACATGTAGGCTGGGTTGTAAGCTGGTTGTTTCGATGTCTCTGAAAGCATAGGAGCAGCACCCGGCTGGGTGGGCTGCTGCATGGGGTACATGGCCTGGCCTCCCTGAGTAGTGGGATATCCAGGACCCGCTGGAAACAGTAAAAGACACTAGTTACTTTCACAGAAAAGACTACTTTATGGTCTCAGTCTATCCAGCATTAGGTGTTCTTACTGGCCACGTGATACGAGGGTGGGGGTCCTGGTGCATATGACTGTCCCTGATATGGTGCTGTCTGCATAGGCTGACCCCCGTAACCTGCTTGAGTCGGCACTGGTTGGTATTGTGGGTACTGGCCTCCCTGCATTACCGGCTGCTGCTGAATGGATTGTGTATTCACGACTGTAGTTACATGTGTTTGTACCGCAGCTGTGGAAAAAAAAAACAAGACAGAAATCAATTAATAATTACATTTTGTTAGCTCCCTGAATTATTTATAAACCCCATTAATGGAACAGGAACAGATTTTGGCTCACATTTAACAGAAACCCACCAATTCATTATCTCAACAAATTAGAATACTTCATAAGTTCATAAGACCAATAAAAAAAACATTTTTTGTGAATTGTTGGCCTTCTGGAAAGTATGATCATTTACTGTACATGTACTCAATACTTGGTAGCGGCTCCTTTTGCTTTAATTACTGCCTCAATTCGGCGTGGCATAGAGGTGATCAGTTTGTTGCACTGCTAAGGTGGTATTGAAGCCCAGGTTTCTTTGAATCCTGCTGGAAAAAGCTGGTGAGCAGAAGGAAGCATGAAGTGCTCCAATATTTCTTGGTAAATGGGTGCAGTGACTTTGGTTTTCAAAAAACACAATGGACCAACACCAGCAGATGACACTGCAACCCAAATCATCATAGACTGTGGAAACTTAACACTGGACTTGGGCTATTAGCTTCTCCACCCTTCCTTCAGACCTTGGTTTCCAAATGAAATACAAAACGTGCTCTTATCTGAAAAGAGGACTTTGGACTAATGGGCAACAGACCAGTTCTTCTTCTCTTTAGAACAGGTAAGACATCTCTGACGTTGTCTGTGGTTCATCAAATTCCTCGACACGTCTGTGTGTGGCGGCTCTTGATGCCTTGACCCCAGTCTCAGTCCATTCCTTGTGAAGTTCACTCAAATTCTTGAATGAATTTTGCTTGACAATCCTCATAAGGCTGCGGTTCTCTCGGTTGGTTGTGCATCTTTTTCTTCCACAATTTTTACTTCCACTCAACTTTCTGCTAACATGCTTGGATACAGCACTCTGTGAACAGCCAGCTTCTTTAGCAATGAATGTTTGTGTCTTACCCTCCTTGTGAAGGGTGTCAATGATTGTCTTCTGGACAACTGTCAGATCAGCAGTCTTCCCCATGATTGTGTAGCCTAGTGAACCAAACTGAGAGACCATTTTGAAGCCTCAGGAAACCTTTGCAGGTGTTTTGAGTTGATTAGCTGATTTGCATTTCACCATATTCTAATTGGTTGAGAATTGGTGGGTTTTTGTTAAATGTGAGTCAAAATCATCACAGTTAAAAGAACCAAAGACGTAGACTACTTCAGTCTGTGTGCACTGAATTTATTTAATACACAAGTTCCACAATTTGAACATTTGAAAATAAATGAACTTTTTCACAACATTCTAATTCATTGAGATGCACCTATACTTGTGGATCATTGTGATGTTTTTATCAGCTGTTTGGACTCATTTTGATGGCACCCATTCACTGCAGAGGACTCAATGGTGAGCCAGTGATAAAATGAAACATTTCTCCAAATCTTTTCTGATCAAGAAACAAACTCATCTACATCTTGAATGGCCTGAGGACAAGTACATTTTCAGTTTTTGTTCAAGTATTTCTTTAACACTTAAACACTTACGTCTTGGTTTTCTGCACATTTGATAGATACAGCAGCAGGGGCAGCAGCAGCAGGTGATTAACAAGATGATGAAGACCACAACCCCTACTATTGATAAACCAATGGCAATACCACTGTTTCTGCTGTAAGACAGATAAAAAACATGAAGTAACAAGCATTAGAAAAAACATCTTCAAGAAAATTTTATCTGTAATTTAATCTATAAATTTTATTTATATAATTTGTTTTAATTAATTTAATGAAACCACTCCGAATTATTAAAAACATAATATCATTATAAACAGTAATATCAAATCAGGATTCAAACCAGGGCCATAATTGCAAACATTTCCACTTAAAAAAATAGAAAACATTTGTTTGTATAAAATATTTCGGTAGCACTTTATTTTATAGTCCTGTTCTTCATCTACATATTATGTACTTTTTATAGTAATTGCAATAACTATGTAACAACTAGGTCCTAACCCTGAACCTACCCCTAAACCTAATCCTACCCCATGTAGTAACCTTGTTTAACCAGAACTTTCTTAGATAAATACACTGTAAGTACACTATAAGTACATGTTAGTACATGTACTGTAAAATAAAGTGCAACCAATATTTCTTACAACAGTTTTTACCTACTTTGATCATGCCCCATCTTGCCTGGGTCACCACGTTAACGCCTTAAATGTAGAAGTTGCATCATACTACTTCTCTACTGCCTTTTTTTTCAATTGACGTGAACAAAACAGCTTTTTAAAGTGTTTGTTCTATAAGTAATACAGTTGCTGTTAAAAGCGTAACACGCACCTTACAGGGAGTAGGGTGCTTTATGCAAACTGCATTTCAGTAAAAATACCACAACCTCTAAAGGAAATGGTGGGTAATGCAAGAAAAGGGAAGGACAGAACCTGATGCAATGCTGAAAACGCAAGTAAATTTGAAGATAGGTTTGAAATTAACATCAATGATTAGACTAAGATCAAAAAATTATATTAAAGGGTTAGTTCACCCAAATATTTAAATTAGTTTGTGTTTTACTCACCCTTGAAGCATCCTATGTGTATATGACTTTCTTCTTTCAGACGTTATTTTAAAAATTATCCTGGCTATTCCAAGCTATATCGTTGTAGTCAGTGGGTGTTGCAGTTTAACACTCCACTAGTCTTCAAATAAAGCTTGCACATTCATCATAAAACGTAACGTTTTTGTAAGAAAAATATCCATATTTCAAAAGTAATAAACACTTTTCTCTTGCCTTGTGGACTGTTAAACTGCAACACCTGCTGACTACAATGATATAGCTTGGAATAGCCAGGATAGTTTTTAATATAACTCTGACTGGATTCATCTGAAAGAAGAAAGTCATTTACACCTAGGATTCACAAGGGTGAGTAAAACACAAGATCATTTTCTTTTTTGGGGGTGAACTAACCCCTTAACAAAATATACACAACACATTTAACTGTAAATTTCTTGATTGTACCATGATTCAGTTCACATAATTATCAGTAGATCACAGCTATGGATGATGAGGGATATTAAACCATTAACTAACCTAAATCTATCTCTCTCTCTCTCTCTCTGTCTCTCTCTCTCTCTCTCTCTCTCTCTCTCTCTCTCTCTCTCTCTCTCTCTCTCTATATATATATATATATATATATATATATATGTGTGTGTGTGTCATTTTGAAGATTCAAACCATTTTGGGTCTAACGGACAATTGTATTAAGTAATAAAATCCTTACATAGTGCACATATCTTGCTCATGTTCGGATAACCTCAAAGATTCAATCGGGCAGCAGTATCTGTCATCGCAGCTTCCACAGCAGTGCTGCCAAAACCCGCAGCTAATCGAAGACCTGTACACGTTATCGCTGGTGTAGTAGCTCTTACAGTCCTCTCCAAAACCTAAGAGAACAGTAGAAATGCGACACATTTCATAGTGTGATCACATGATAATTTCAAGTGAACGGACTTTATAACTTGAACATCGTTTAAAAAGTACCGATAAATCAAGTGTATGAATGATTTTTGTACTTGGCGCGATCGGTAAACCGCCCAAACGCATGTTTAAAGTGTTTCTTTGAATTTCGTAATAAACTTACCGTCTGTTACCGTGAATAAACCCGCAGACAGGAGCAGGAGAACCGCTGAGGTGAACGCCATCGTGCTGCTCTTCCTCTTCAACTAACTTCTCTTGACGCTCACAGTGTTACCAGATCAGCTCGTGGGCGTCTGAAGAATCCGTTTTAGTTTTTTTCCTATTTTTCTGTAATCAACGTCAAGCAAACACTGGGGAGAAACGAAAGCGAAAGAACAAGAAGAAGAAAATTTAAAAAAAAGTATTAAATATGTAAATCTGAACAATACAGTCAGGATTTGTTCGTTATTTGTATAAAATGTATAAAATATTATTTTTTATATACATTTATTTTTTTTTAAATTGATTTAGGTAGTCTGGATTTGCAGCTCTGGAAGTTGATACATTCTTAAAAAATCTTAAAAAGGGGTTTTTCTTAGCAATACCACAGAAGAACAATTTTGAGTTCCCCAAAGAACTTTTTAGTGAATATTTAGAGAACACCTTCCTCCACTATAAAGAAGCTTTTGTGTGATGTAAAGGTTCTATGTATGTTATAAGTAATTTGTGGAACCATTAATGCCAGTGAAGAACCTTTATCTTTAAGAGTATGTCCAAAATATAGCCTACAATTAAAAAAACGTACATGATCTGATCTTCATATGCAGCATGACTGAAGGAAGCAGGAAACTGACCTGCTGGAAAATAAAAACTAGTACTAGATTTAGCAATAGTTCAAACAAAATGCCAATTCTTTCATCATTTACTCACGCTCGTGTTCCAACCCTGTATGAGTTTATTTCTTCTGTTAAAGCTGCAGTAGGTAACTTTTGCAAAAATGTATTTTTTTTCTTATTTGTTAAACCTGTCATTATGTCCTGACAGTAGAATATGAGACAGATAATCTGTGAAAAAATCAAGCTCCTCTGGCTCCTCCCAGTGGTCCTATTGCCATTTGCAGAAATACACTGCTCCCTGTAAGAATCAACCAGAGCATCGGTCCATAACTTTTTTTGTGTTCAAAATTTACAAAATGTATATAATAAGCGAGTGCTGTTTATGTGCGTCTTTTTTCTCAACAGATTTTTGAAACCCCAATAGCCAAATGAGCATTTCATTGTCCAGTTTTTATGCCTTCAAGTTGACATTTCTGCAGTGCTGCATACTTCTCATAGGCATTTCCTAATTTTGGACTTTTCGGTAGCTACGTTTACATGGACACTACTTATCCGATCGTAATAAGACTAGAAGCACAGTCAGAATAAAAAAAAGTCACATGTAAACACATCAATCAGATTGAATTGGCCAGATCCGACTTAAATTTTGATCAGATTTTAAGGGGTGGTTTATTCCTTTTGTAATCTGAGCGAGAGGACATGTAAACACTTGGGGTGCTTCTTACACAGGTGTATCCTATGCGGAAGTCTTTTATCGACTTAACTTGACGCACGTATAAATTCTCCTTCCCCTTCACATCTGTTGTAATAATTTTTATTTATACTTTACCTTTTCACTTCGAATAAACCATGCATGTCATATATTTCAAACAGGGCATCTTGCTTTATTAATATTTATCATGAATTTCTTAATTAACAAACGTTAACAACATAAGGGCAGATCCCTTTAATCACAGCTGATGACACTTTGAAGCTGAACCTTACATTGAACCTTACATTTGATTAAAAGGTTTTTGTCTTTATGCTCAACTAAAGTGAAATAATGAGTATATTTCCACTTTGAGAAACTTGTGTTGCTCAAGCCTTGACTCGCCAAGACTGCCGCACATACTTGAATAAATGGAAACACGCCCACATTCGTGTTTACAGTGGTTGGCATCCACCAATCCTACAGTGCATCACTGCTGCAAACAGGTTAGACTGCCAATCAGTCAAAATTCATTAATTTAAAAAAAAAGCAATGGAAAATGCACCTAATGGTAACGGTAACGGAGTTAATTTATTTAAAAATTAATGCGTTACAGTATTAGTTATTGTCAAAAGTAACTGCGTTACTGTAACGCGTTGCTAATAATGCGTTACTGCCCAACACTGGACAACACTAAAAGGGTTCATTGGGGTTCTATATAGAATCATAGGGTTCTTTACTCAACTCCAAAAAACCTTTTATTCTAAAAAGGTTCTATAATGACAAGAAAGAACCCTTTTGGCTCAAAGGTTCTTTAGGCTATTATTCATTCATAAATTACATTATTCTGCAACATTTTGTATTTGTAATTAAATTATTGTTTGTAGTAACTAAATATCACATTTTAATCATGCTGATTTTTGGAGAAAAACCGAAATGGCACTCTTCGTGTGATATTGATTAACTACATAAAATGATATAAATATATAGGTAAATTTTCTAACCCCCATGTCTTGAATTTTGTGATCATTCACATGCATTCATAAATGCATTTGAATACACCAAATAATGCAGTGAAAGAAAGCACTCAAAATGCACACGCGCCATGCGCACTAGAATGACTTCATCATGTAACTTTAGATTAGCCTAGAATAGATGCTTGCACTTTTTTAGGCACGATTTGTTTAGTTTTTGAATATACTTGATACTGTTAAAAGGCACATCATTCAAACAAAAAATATGAGTTCACATATCACATCTAAACACGCGTGGAAAACGTTATTAGAACTAACTACTAAATTAGTTAAAAATGCCTATCCATATGATTTGCGATCCCTAAACTGACTCAAATGATTCACGCTCCGATCTCCCAAACTGACTCAAATGATTCGCGAACCCGATTTGAACCAAGGCAAAGAGTATAGAAGTAACAAGAGGCGAAACTCCATTGCAGTTTTGACAACAATCGCTAGATGGCGCTGCTATCGCGCTGCCGCCATTTTGGACTGAACCAACGGCTTTACCGTTGGCAGAACTACCGTAAGGCAAGTAGGGTGACCACCTGTCCCGAAATTTGAAGCTTTGTCCCGCGTCCCGCAAGTCATAAGCAGTGTCCCGCATTTTAATTTCGTCTTCGTCATTTTATTTAATCGTCCTTTAAATTACATTTCTACAATAAAAAAAATGTTAATAAGAAAACACGTACTGAACATGCGCAGCGCAGCCGTTATTATTGGTTCTAGCGGCTAGCCAGAGCAGGAAAATAAACACCGAGAAAAAAAAAACCCACTCCTGGTGAAAGTGAACTACAGCTACACCTGCCAGGAGTTCTAATGACACATAATGAATGAGAAGGCCCTACTCTAAGCTGCCAGATCAGACAAAAAATATAAATTCAAGATGCACTGAATCTGGTAAGAACGCATTTAATCTTTCTAGTCTTTCCTAATGGAATTTAAATGCTTATTTGGAAATGTGCTTTGTAGCGATTGGATTATTATTTTCACTTAATTATTTGGATTGAATACACACGTTCTGTTAACGTGCTGTTAACGTGCTATTTATGTTGATATTTATTTTACTGATATTACTATTAAATATTATTAGTGACGTTCACAGCGCCGGTCAGCACCGTCATTAACATTTTTATAAACCCTTTTAGCAATTTAAAACATGTTAACATCACTGCAAAAAGAGATATCTAATAAAAAAAATCAATATTTATTCACCTAGTATAATAATAGTAATTTCTCTGCCTCGTGTCCCGCATTGTCCCGCAAAATCAGGTCTGCTGACCTGCAACAGAGCAATAGCCAGGTGGTCACCCTAAAGGCAAGGCAAGGCAAGTTTATTTATATAGCACATTTCGTACACAATGGTAAATCAAAGTGCTTTACATAAAAGAAAGTAAAATAATCATGAAGAAAAACAATAACAAAAATAAAACAAGCAATTTTAAAACTTTTAAAATGATTAAAACATTTAAAAACAGTTAGAAAATGATTTTACATAAAAAAAAATAAACAGTGAAAATATAGTGCAATCAATTCGGACATTGCACAGTGCTCATTCAATAAATGCACCGCTAAACAGATGAGTTTTGAGTCTAGATTTAAATGTGACTATAGTGTTTTAACACATCTGATCGCTTTTGAAATGGGACCGGTATCATTCAATTCTATGACAGCTGTGTTGCGTTCAGTCCAAGATGGCGGAGCTGCAGCTCTGCGCATGGGTGCGTTTGTTGCTATGGAACGTTCTATTGAGTTTCGCCTCTTGTTACTTCTATACTCTTTGACCTTGAACTCCCGAACTGACTCAAATGATTCGCGAACCCGCTTTGAACTCCCTAACTGACTCAAATGACTCGCGAACCCGCTCCGAACTCTCAAAATGATTCAAATGATCCGCGAAGCCGCTCCGACCTGACTCAAATGATTCGCGAGCCCGCGTTGAACTGCCGAACAGACTCAAATGATTCGCGAACCCGCTTTGAACTCCCGAACTGATTCAAATGATTCGCGAACCCGCACCGAACTCTCAAAATGATACAAATGATCCACGAAGCCGCTCTGACTCAAATGATTCACGCTCCGACCTCCCAAACGGACTCAAATGATTCGCGAACCCGCTCCGAACTCCGGAACTGACCCATTCGCGATCCCGCTCCGAACTCTGATTCAAATGATTCGCGATTCCCAAACTGACTCAAATGATTCGCGATATCCCGCTCCGAGCGCCCGAACAGACTCAAATGATTCGCGAACCCGCTCCGAACTCCCAAACTGACTCAAATGATTCGCGATCCCCAAACTGACTCAAATGATTCGCGGTCCCGCTCCGAGCTCCCGAACAGACTGAAATGATTCGCGATCCCCAAACTGACTCAAATGATTCGCGAACCCGCTCCGAACTCCTGAAATGAGTATAATTATTCAAGCTCCGAACGCTGTGTTCGCGAATCATATGGATTGGCATTTTAACATAATCAGGTGAGCAGATCACTCTCTCACTATTTGATTGCTCTAGTCTTTATCCACTCATCATCATCATCCACCAATCAGAACACATGAGAACTATTTGACCACAGCTGCTGTGCTTCAAAAGCTCTTGCAGCAGCTCAACAATGGTTTTCTCTGAGGTGGTCGGATCACATCAGATTGTGGTTAATCTTGCAGATCATGACTTCTACTCTTCCTCTCCCTGCAGTTTGGTAATATAAAGATTCCTTCTTGAACTCCCACCTCTTCTGTGGGTTTTATTGTTCTGGTTCTGTATTGTTTACTGCTCATTTTCAATCTCCAAGGTGAACGTTACGAGATGGCTACACTGAGGGAAAGAGTGAGAAGTTCAGTCAAGACAGTGCTCACTTTTCATAGTGAATCAGACACCTACGAGACCAAAGGTAGAAATTGCATCATTCACACTCATGTGTTTTGTTACTAATAATTTGTTGGTTATTTAGATTCTGTACAAGACAAGACAAGACTGTTATTTAATTTTTTTATTGTTTCTTTATTAGTTCACCAGTAGGGGGCCCCATATACATTCAAGTGCTACAAATTCTCCAAACATACCATAAAAGACAGTCCAAACCAGGCACGTGTTCACTTACAGTAGACATCAAATGGGATCTTTTTTTTTTTTTTACATGTGTGCGTGTTTCTGTTTGTGCAAAATTGTCCCTGTCAAAATAGTTTTGTCTTGCTAACATCCATGACTTATGAGAGAACTACCATGTTGCTTAACTATTTATATATATATATATATATATATATATATATATATATATATATATATATATATACAGTATTGTTCAAAATAATAGCAGTACAATGTGACTAACCAGAATAATCAAGGTTTTTAGTATATTTTTTATTGCTACGTGGCAAACAAGTTACCAGTAGGTTCAGTAGATTGTCAGAAAACAAACAAGACCCAGCATTCATGATATGCACGCTCTTAAGGCTGTGCAATTGGGCAATTAGTTGAAAGGGGTGTGTTCAAAAAAATAGCAGTGTCTACCTTTGACTGTACAAACTCAAAACTATTTTGTACAAACATTTTTTTTTTCTGGGATTTAGCAATCCTGTGAATCACTAAACTAATATTTAGTTGTATGACCACAGTTTTTTAAAACTGCTTGACATCTGTGTGGCATGGAGTCAACCAACTTGTGGCACCTCTCAGCTGTTATTCCACTCCATGATTCTTTAACAACATTCCACAATTCATTCACATTTCTTGGTTTTGCTTCAGAAACAGCATTTTTGATATCACCCCACAAGTTCTCAATTGGATTAAGGTCTGGAGATTGGGCTGGCCACTCCATAACATTAATTTTGTTGGTTTGGAACCAAGACTTTGCCCGTTTACTAGTGTGTTTTGGGTCATTGTCTTGTTGAAACAACCATTTCAAGGGCATGTCCTCTTCAGCATAGGGCAACATGACCTCTTCAAGTATTTTAACATATGCAAACTGATCCATGATCCCTGGTATGCGATAAATAGGCCCAACACCATAGTAGGAGAAACATGCCCATATCATGATGCTTGCACCTCCATGCTTCACTGTCTTCACTGTGTACTGTGGCTTGAATTCAGAGTTTGGGGGTCGTCTCACAAACTGCCTGTGGCCCTTGGACCCAAAAAGAACAATTTTACTCTCATCAGTCCACAAAATGTTCCTCCATTTCTCTTTAGGCCAGTTGATGTGTTCTTTGGCAAATTGTAACCTCTTCTGCACATGCCTTTTTTTTAACAGAGGGACTTTGCGGGGGATTCTTGAAAATAGATTAGCTTCACACAGACGTCTTCTAACTGTCACAGTACTTACAGGTAACTCCAGACTGTCTTTGATCATCCTGGAGGTGATCATTGGCTGAGCCTTTGCCATTCTGGTTATTCTTCTATCCATTTTGATGGTTGTCTTCCGTTTTCTTCCACGTCTCTCTGGTTTTGCTCTCCATTTTAAGGCATTGGAGATCATTTTAGCTGAACAGCCTATCATTTTTTGCACCTCTTTATAGGTTTTCCCCTCTCTAATCAACTTTTTAATCAAAGTACGCTGTTCTTCTGAACAATGTCTTGAACGACCCATTTTCCTCAGCTTTCAAATGCATGTTCAACAAGTGTTGGCTTCATCCTTAAATAGGGGCCACCTGATTCACACCTGTTTCTTCACAAAATTGATGACCTCAGTGATTGAATGCCACACTGCTATTTTTTTGAACACATCCCTTTCAACTAATTCAACTAATTGCCCAATTGCACAGCCTTAAGAGCGTGCATATCATGAATGAATATCATATGTGTCCTTCACGTTGCACAAGGCTTAATTTCTTTTTTTTATTTTTTTTTATTAACCATATAAATTAATTAAACAATTTAACTATGTGACATTATAATATAAAACCAATATTAAAAACATCCCTGTTATTGCACAATGCTACCTTTTTGTGTGTTTTATAATAATTGTACAACTTTTAATTTATGCAATAATATAAATCCATTAAACGATAACACCATTTGATCTAAAGGTATCAAACCAGCTGTAAAATATTCAGAATATTATTCCCTATAATGTACAATACCCTATAATGCACAATATTTTTCTAATATGCCTTTATTGTTTTTATATACAATATTGAATCCATATTTTTCATGTTAATTAAACCATATCCACTTTAATTAGATTCTGACTCCGTTTGAGATAAATGTATCAAACCAACTGTAAAATATTCCAAATATTATTATAAACGTTTTGATCATAAATTACTGACTGTACAATACTGGACAATGATGTAATCTGCAGAATTTACACTTCAGTTGTGATACTACAGTGTGCAGTGTGCATACATTGAGTGCAGGTGTTTTTATATCACTTTATTACTGAAAGACACCGACTTCAGGACTTCAGAAAAAATAGATGGCATTTTAATTCAATCTTGTATGTAATGTCTGATAAAGCAGGATTTTGTGTGTGTGTGTGGAGCTGTTCCCGGCGAAACCTTGATCTGTACCACTCCAACAGCGACTCATGCTGGCAGACAATGAGTTTGCATCGGTTTTTATACATTGCCGCCTGAGACTGTACTATGGTATAAATTCAACTGTATAACAGTTTCACTGCAGTTTTTGTTATTATGATAGAATTAAATAAAAATACATATGCATAATACATATCTGTACATAGTAAATGCATGCAAGCATGTTCTAGTACTCCCCAAAATAGTATAATATTGTGTAATAATATAATTATAAGCCTGAATATATATTGTCTAATACATAAATGTAAATCTGAATATATAGTTACAAGTCTGAATGTATAAATGCATATTTGAATATAAATGTATAAATTTGAACATAGAAATCAAATCAAATCTGAACATATAAATATAAATTAAAGTGCTGACAGGAGAGTGAGCATGCAGGACCTGTTATGCCACGTTTGCATCGAAATTACCCGGAATAATTGTACCAGGAACATTTTTATCCCCAGACCTGTTGCTTTCTGCGTTTCCACCACGGTGTAAAGTACCAGGAAGATTAGGCAAATAGACTGGTGACGTAGGTCTGTGCACGTTTCTCAATACAAAGTACGCTGATTTTGGACGTGCATCCTCGGTAGTGCGGACTTTGTGCATTCGTAGGAAAGATTTTGGTTTAAATTGTGTGTGTCTTACCCTGGTGAATATGTGCTGAAAGTGGCACTTGGTTTCGCGTCTGCCCAGTTTCGATCTGATAAATAGTGAGGCGTGGCCAAAGCCAGTGAAATTACTTAATTAGCAGTTTTGAAAGCACTTGTCAGAAGAAACAGTCGAGCAACAGAGAAGGACAGCAGCTTGTGAGTGTTTTGTCTCGTTTTCTCATTAGACTACTGTGTGATTGTCATTGCTAGGGAAGTTTTTGGTTTAAATTGTGTGTGTCTTACCCTGGTAAATATGTGCTGAAAGTGGCGATTGGTTTTGCGTTTGCCTATCGTGGGACTGCCCAGTTTCGATCTGCTAAATAGTGAGGCGTGGCCAGCTGACTTCAATCACAGGTAATCTGGCAAATACAAAAGCGGTAGGTTTCACCGCGGCCGCCCTCGTGTGAAGACAATCGACTCTACCTGCACGACTCCACCGAGCAAGGACACCGACAGGGCAATTGAGTATTGCTTTCCCCCCCTTTCTTTACTTTTTGTATAGCTTGTTCTCAAATATTTCTTACACTTGTAGTCACTGTGTGATTCAGATCTCTACTTTCACTACTAAAACTCGAAGAGCACGCTACGTACATCGCAGGACGGCCTGTCTGACAAACCTACGGCTTGTCCCTCTGACCTCTACTACTACGCTCTCTATTCCAGTTGGTCTCTGGAACTGACACTCTGCAGTTAACAAAGCAGACTTCATTTCTTTTTATTGCTACTCATTCCGGTCTCAACCTCATGGCACTGACTGAGACTTGGATCAAACCTGAAGATACTGCCACCCCTGCAGCCCTCTCCACTAATTTCACTTGTTCCCTAACTCCTCGTATCACTGGGAGGGATGGAGGTATGGGTCTCCTTATATCAAAAGAATGGAAATTTGATCTTCAGCCATCACCTACAGGTAATGGTTCATTTGAATCACATGCCATTACTGTAACCCACCCTGTTACAATCCACTTTGAGGTCATCGTCCCCCAGGTGAATTGGGAAACTTCTTAGAGGGGTTGGATGTGCTGCTATCAAACTTTCCTGAAGATGGTACTCCTCTGGTACTGCTTGGTGACTTCAACATCCACCTTGATAAACCCCAGGCTGCTGACTTCAACACTCTGCTGGCCTCATTTGATCTCAAGCGAGTGTCTACTACAAATCAGGCAACCAACTGGACCTCATCTACACACGCTTTTGCTCTGTGGACAACTCTTCAGTTGCTCCACTGCACACCTCAGACCACTTCCTCATTACTGCTAACCTAGCACTTACTCCTGAAGTGGCACACACTCCAACGCAGGTCACCTTTCGACGGAACCTACGCTCACTCTCTCCATCTCGCCTATCTTCTGTGGTTTAATCCTCGTTACTGCACTCTCAGTTTTCAGCTCTGGACACGAACAGCAATACGGACACTCTTTGCTCCACTTTAACATCTTGCTTGGACAACTTTTGCCCACTGACGTCTCGGCCAGCATGCACCACCACATCTGCCCCTGGCTGTCCGAGGTTCTCCGTGAACATCGCAATAAACTCAGGGATGCAGAGAGGAAATGGCAGAAATCAAGAAACTCTGAAAATGTCTTCACTGCTAAAACATCCTACTACCACAACAAAATTAACAGCTGTCATGACGCTCGGACACTCTTCAACCACAATCCACCGCCACCACCTCCTCCATCGACCCTTAAAGCGGATGACTTTGCAGTTTACTTCACAAATAAGACAAGATCTATCAGTGACCAATTCTCCACACCTCTGACTGAGGACAACTTCACAATGACCGATGCACTCTTTCTCCTCCTCCTCCCCACTATCCCCACTATTCCAAACTTCTCCTGTCCAATCATCCTACTACTTGTCCACTTGATCCGATCCCCACTCACCTCCTTCAAGTGATCTCTTCTTCAGTCATACCTTCACTTACTCACATTATCAACTCCTCTCTTCACTCTGGAACATTTCCCTCAGCATTCAAGCAGGCTCCGGTAAGCCCACTGCTCGAGAAACCATCTCTAAATTCAGCGCTTCTTGAAAACTTCAGACCGGTATCCCTTCTTCCGTTCATTTCAAAGACACTTGAGTGAGCAGTGTTCAACCAGCTTTCTATGTTCCTTGTACAGAACAACCTCCTGGACAGCAACCAATCTGGCTTCAAAAGTGGCCACTCAACTGAGATCGCTCTGCTCTTGGTTACTGAAGCCCTGTGACTAGCAAGAGCAGCTTCAAAATCCTCAGTACTCATCTTATTGGACCTGTCTGCTGCTTTTAACACCGTTAATCACCAGAACTCCTGGTCATTCCAGCCAACCCATTGCTTCATCACAACTTCTCTATACAGCTGGGTTCGTAAACCATTACTCCTTTGAAGACAGCCAGAAACCTAGGAGTTGTGATGGACCATCAGTTAAGCTTCACAGACTACACTGCTACAACGACCCGGTCCTGCAGGTTTGCCTTATACAACATTAGGAAGATTAGACCCTTCCTTTCAGAGTAAGCCACCCAACTTCTTGTCGAATCTCTTGTTCTCTCCAGACTGGACTATTGTAATGCTCTCCTGGCTCTTCCTGCATGTACTGTCAAGCCTCTGCAAATGATCCAGAATGCAGCAGCGAGGGTTGTCTTCAATAAGCCAAAAAAAGCTCACGTTAATCCTCTCCTCATCATGTTACACTGGCTACCAGTAGCCGCTCGCATCAAATTCAAGGTACTGGTGCTTGCCTACAAGACGACCACTGGCACGGTACCAACATACCTTAACTCACTGGTTAAATCTTATGTGCCCTCCTGAAGTTTGCGCTCTGCAAGTGAATAACGCCTTGTGGTGCCATCCCAAAGAAGTTCAAAATCCCTCTCATGGACCTTTTCCTGGACTGTGCCCAGCTGGTGGAATGACCTCAATTCGTACAGCTAATTTTTTTTCAATTAGTCTTTACTCATTTTCAAGAATGATCTAAAGATTCATCTTTTTGTGAAAAATGGGATATCAAACACCTCTTCCTCCTTTTGTTTTCATTTAAAGGGTAACTAAACCCCTGGTCAGCACAGCGGAGATAGATGGGATAAACGGAGGGCGGGGCTGAGCGGGTGGGGTGTGAACCTGAGACACGCAGTGATGGATTGATTGACAGCTGCTGTCAGAGTCGCTAAAATGGAGAGTGACTGTAGTGACGCAAGTAGCTTTGCAACAGAGCGTTCATTTGAAGTAGAGGACTTTTCTCCCCCACCTTCACCTGAAGTGGAGGATGTTGAGGTATCTGTGGCATGAGCCATATCAATTCGAGCCACTGGCTTAAACTGCGGTCTTAACTCCTGCACTTTTCAGTGCAAGCTGTGTGGAGAAGTCCATTACCACCTCCATTGCGTTGGAGAAGCAATCCTGCGTAAAATGCAGTTTGCACACTATATCTATAGACGGGAACTCGCGGTCTTCCAGGCCAAGTGCATGCAACCACTGGTGCCTAATTTTAAAGTCTGCTGGAAAACTATGCAGTCCAGCAGTGCAACCAGCAACACTACACATACGTACCATCCTGACCATTGTACTAAACATAGATAAATCTAAGCCAACTTGAAGCTATCCTAACTGATGCAATACTATGCTACTAACTATGCTTCTAACAATACTAACATTACACTAACAACTATGCTAATTAACTATATAAGATACACAAAATCTAAATAAGTATATAAATGCTATGCTAAAAAGATGCTATAATAGTCTATCCTGGTCGCTTTCAATACTTGCAATTCCAACTCCTGTCCTGACTCACTACAGTGATTTTGACGGAACAAGATGGTTTTATACTACTAAGGGCGTGGTAGCTCGTACCAAGGGGCGTGGTGAGCTGGAAACTGCTTACATCACTTGTTGTCACCGCAACATCCAATAGGAAAAATCAACTGCAGTAGCCACCGTTCAACCTGAAGAGGGCAGCACTCAGACGTTTTTACACCAGATATTGTAGAATTAAAACACTTCATACTCAAATGTCAAAAAAGTTACTCGAATCAATGAACCGCACTAATAAAGCCCCATTCTTACAGATCATTAACTAAAAAAAAGTTGGTTTAGGGTTTAGTTACCCTTTAAACATAATAACAGCTGCAGAAATGTACTTAGTTCAGGGAAATGTGTATATATAGTCATTACAATGAAACTAAATATGATATAAATTTGCCTTTTTATTTTCATTTTAACATATAGATAAATTGAATACAGACCAAAGATAACCTGTTAGATTTACCCAAAATGAATTATATTTTATGTTTAACCACTCAAAAGAGACATCAGTGCCAGCGGCACACATCAGAAGATCTAGCCGAGGTGAGGCTGCTCTCGGCGGATACATGAGGACTGAGCTCTCGCTGATCACGTGGAGCTCACGTCTCAGAGATCGGCGAAACACATATTTAAATAGGCGCCGTCTTTATAAATAAACCACAGATTGGAGTTTTAAACGACTACATTCTCACCTTACATACTTTAAAAATTATATTTCATGACACAATAACAGTAATATTTTGAAAATGATCCCAATAAATGGTCGTTGAACCCAGCCAATGCTGCGTGAACTCAACCAATCAGGATGTTTAGCACCCAAGTCCCGCCCCCGAAAGTTCCAGAACTTTGAAAAAGTACCACCTCGCCAGCAGGGACATTTTTTTAACCGGAACTTTTAGTTCCTGGTTCCTGTGGTGGAAACACACCGAGTACCAGGCCAAAGTCCCTAGTTCCTGGGTAAAAGAGACTAAATTTTTTTTTTCCATCTTTCACACATAGAAAACATAAAACACCAATTTAACATATTCACAAATGTATAGCCATTTAAACAAATAGACTGCAACTCAAAAAAGCAATGTCACCTGAAACGGTAAAATACAATCTGAAAAGGCACTTCAAATGTTGGGACGGGGGTTTCTTAATGCTTTAATAAAGGTTAAAAAAGTAATGTTTTTCCTAACTTAACAGCCATTATGTGCTTAAAAACGAGTGTGTGGATTTAAACTTGTTGGTGCAGAATGTCAGTGGGACTCATGACATAATTGTGAAAGTTTTGTGACACTCATTGTTATTCAAAACGCGGTTGCATTTATACCCTCAAAAGGAAAAAAAATAGTTGACACTTCCTTTATATATAATCACACTTCCTGCCATTTGAAATTCAGAAAAAAAAACCTTTATGCAAACTCAACAGAATTACATGAGCTGTAACTAAAGAAAATTAACTAACAAAAATAATGAAAATAAAATAAAGATGGCAAGTTATATTTTACATTTTTGTATTTTTAGTATATTTAATTTTATATTGTATATCAGTGTATACCAGAATTATTAATACCGAAGGCAGAAAACACTAATATAAATCTTAAACTGCATTTTCTTTTAATGTGTGAAACTATTTTCACTCATTGCTTGTACATTTTCATGTAAAACTTTCTATAGTAATCATTTATTTATTTTTTAATAAAATGAAAGAAATTGAAATAAAACTAAATAACTAAAATTAAAAAACTAATAACCCTGACCATAGCACATAGTCTTGTATAATGCACATTTTTACTGCCTTGCGAAACTGCGTCAAACTCCACAATCCAGCAATGACTGATTTGACAGATGGTTGCAGTTTAGTAACCGGTTTTTGGTGGCTGCATGTAGTCGGGGTTGTAAGCTGGCTGATTCAATGTCTCTGAAAGGACAGGAGCAGCACCCGGCTGGTCAGGTGACTTCATGGGGTACATGGCCTGGCCTCCATTATATGCACCCTGAATAGTGGGATATCCAGGACTCGCTGGAAACATTAAAAGACACTAGTTACTTTCACAGAAAAGACTACTACATGGTCTCAGTCTATCCAGCACTAGGTGTTCTTACTGGCCACGTCATATGAGGGTGGGGGTTCTGGTGCATATGACTGTCCCTGATATGGTGCTGTCTGCATAGGCTGACCCCCGTAACCTGGTTGAGTCGGCACTGGTTGGTATTGTGGATACTGGCCTCCCTGCATTACCGGCTGCGGCTGAATGGATTGTGTATTCACGACTGTAGTTACATGTGTTTCATCCACAGCTGTTAAAAAAAAAGACAGAAGTCAATTAATAATTCAATAATTAGCATCCTGAATCATCTATGAACCCCATTAATGGAACGGTTCACCCAAAAATAAACATCTGCAGAACATTTACTCGTCATGAAGAATGTAGATGAGTTTGTTTCTTTATCAGAACAGATTTGGAGAAATGTAGCATTACATCACCAGTGTGGAAGTCATGGCCTAATGGTTAGAGAGTCGGACTCTCAGTCGAAGGGTTGTGAGTTCGAGTCTTGGGCCGGCAGGAATTGTAGGTGGGGGGAGTGCATGAACAGTTCTCTCTCCACCTTCAATACCACGACTTAGGTGCCCTTGAGCAAGGCATCGAACCCCCAAACTGCTCCCAGTGGCTGCCCACTGCTCCGGGTGCGTGTTCACAGTGTGTGTGTGTGTGTTCACTGCTCAGTGTGTGTGCACTTCGGATGGGTTAAATGCAGAGCTCAAATTCTGAGTATGGGTCACCATACTTGGCTGAATGTCACGTCACGTCACGTAAGCTTTGTTTTTCTTGTTTTTTTAAATCCTAAAACATCACAATAATCCAAAAGCAGTCCACAGCACTCCAGTCCATCAATTAATGTTTTGTGAAGACTAGAGCCCGACCGATATATCGGCCGGCCGATATTATCGGCCGATATGAGCTAATTGCATTTAAATCGGCATCGGCGTTTATAACGGCCGATGAAACATGAGAAACAGTCTCATATTCTTCACTCATGTTATGAGTGTTGCATAGTTTGCCCACCAGAGGGCGGTCTGCAGCTCCAGAGTTGCCACAGCGCCAGAAATCCACAAAGAAGAAAGCGATCAGCCAAGCCACCCAGGTGAGTCTGTCGTTCGTCATGTGAAATGATTGTAGATTTAGTTCATACACTGTATATAAAAACGGTGTGGTAGTTCTAGTTAACGGCCCTATCATTATCACTTCTAAATATTCTGTAACATCACTTACAGCCGCTAATGCATTGCTATATTAGATTAGCCACAAAGCTAATACCATGTTTATCAGTGGAAGAGCGCGAACGTTAATAAGAGGTCGAACTATAAAGTTAGCGTTTAGTGCTTATTCTATTGCGGTGTGTTTCCCACATAATGACCGCGTAATGGGCAGACATGGGGACTTGTGACTTGGTGACTTGGACTCGAGTCGACTCGAGTCGCTATTTTTAGGACTTGAGACTTGACTCGGACTTGGAAGTTAAAGACTCGGGACTTGACTTGACTTGAGACACGATGACTTGAATGACTTGAGTGTTAATCACATCATATTTTCAGTTTGAATATAAAATATATAAATTATTTTTTTAAATAAAGTTGATTACTCAGCTGGAGCGCAGGCTGAGAATAGCGTCGTGACTGGATCAGGACACTATCATCAGTCATGTCCTCTCTACCTTACACACACCACGCCCACTTAAATCAGATATCACATCACATCAACATGTCAGCCTGAGAGGTACCGAGGGTCATCGCTTTTGTCTTCAATAGAAAACTTCAAAAAACGCGTGGAAAACGCTAGTCGCGCCGCTTTCTCCTTGTTTCCAAAGCGCTCGGGCAGAAGTGCTCCTGGGGCGTCTGTCGTTGCTAAGCATCCATGACACGCTCTCTCTCATTGAAGACGCGAAAATTTCAGCAAAGGATAAATGGATTTGCAGCACTAAAAATCGCTCGCAGTAGCTCTGCTACTAAATTCGTTTCAAAATGGCAATCCATACACAGCTATGAACAGCTGTTCCTTCATCTTAGCTGAGCTTTCAACGTTGATACGGGAAAGGATGAAGCTGATTGGTTAGTTATTGTCACATGACCTGCGGTGCGCTTGCGGCATTCTGAAAAGTTTAGATGTTTTTAACTCGATGCGGTGCGACGCGCGCGCGTTGCTTCCATTATGAGCGCGCATACCGCGCGCCTACATTGGAAATAACGAACTTGCGCGCGCAAAAGACGTGATGTGAACGGCCCCTAATGATCCGCTAGCAGGCAATCAAAAAAACGCATTCCAGGGGCGGCGCTAGGGCTGGGCTAAGGGGGCATAAGCCCCGAATATTTTGTTACCTTGTCTTTCTCATAGAGCAAAACAATTAATCAGAAAAACTAATGTAGCTGCCGCGATTACCCAATCATGAGAAGTGCATATATATATATATATATATATATATATATATATATATATATATATATATATATATGTATATATACAGTACAGAAAATAAATATGACGTATTTTAAGTTGTTTCATACTTTTTTGTTATATACAGTACAGACCAAAAGTTTGGACACACCTTCTCATTCAAAGAGTTTTCTTTATTTTCATGACTATGAAAATAGTAGAGTCACACTGAAGGCATCAAGGGCTATTTGACCAAGAAGGAGAGTGATGGGGTGCTGCGCCAGATGACCTGGCCTCCACAGTCACCGGACCTGAACCCAATCCAGACGGTTTAGGGGTGAGCTGGACCACAGACAGAAGGCAAAAGGGCCAACAAGTGCTAAGCATCTCTCGGGGAACTCCTTCAAGACTGTTGAAGACCATTTCAGGTGACTACCTCTTGAAGCTCATCAAGAGAATGCCAAGAGTGTGCAAAGCAGTAATCAAAGCAAAAGGTGGATACTTTGAAGAACCTACAATATGACATATTTTTGGTTGTTTCACACTTTTTTGTTATGTATATAATTCCATATATAATTCCACATGTGTTAATTCATAGTTTTGATGCCTTCAGTGTGAATCTACAATTTGCATATTCATGAAAATAAAGAAAACTCTTTGAATGAGAAGGTGTGTCCAAACTTTTGTTCTGTACTGTACATAACAAAAAAAGTATGAAACAACTGAAAATACGTCATATTTATATTCTATACTCTGAGAGAGAGAAAGAGAGAGGAGAAAAGTAACAGTTTAATGTTGTATGTAAACTGTGTTTGAGAGAGAGAGAGGTGTTCAGAGAGGAGTCTGTTGGATGTTTAGTTGTTATTTGTTTTATGGACTCAATGTTGAAAATGTAAAACATTTCAAACACTGTTGGCAGAAGTGAAAAATAAATAAATTTTAGGAAGTTACAATTTTGTTTGATTCCATGATGTATTTTGAGTATTTACAATGCAAATCCAAATTATTTTAATTTACTGACAGTTACTTACATCTTGTCTTTTAACTTTATTAAGATCAGATTCTGCAGGTAAAATAACAATATTAAGGTGACTTGACTTGGACTTGACTTGACATAGCTTGTGACTTGACTTGACTTGACTTGCCCAAGAAAAAAATACTTGGGACTTACTTGAGACTTGAAGGTTAAGACTTGAGACTTACTTGAGACTTGCACATGTGTGACTTGGTCCCATCTCTGGTAATGGGCCTTTCACACAGGACGCGGTATGCACAGCGCTTGGCCGCTGGGTTTAGCGTTGCCCTTCAGATACAACGCGATTTGCCCTGCTCTGCGCTATGGCGTAGGCGGAGTTTTAAAAACTTTTAGCGGGAGCTCTTTCATAGTCTGTTGTTCCTCTTTTCGGTCAGCAGCAAACATGTATCTGTCCCGTTGTAAGAAGCGAGCGATAGCGCTAGTCCTGCTGATGAGAATTAAGAGAGAAGCAAGGAAGAAGAGGCTACCCTCAGGCCCAGGGAACAATTTGGTGAATTCAGGCTGGTTACGTTACTCTAACGCTAATATAGCTTCCTTTTTAGCAGGCCCCTTAAATGCTTGCTATTAACTTGTTTGAAGGTGGTTCTTCTCAAAATTGACAGCGGTGTGTTCATGGCACTAACGTTAACCATTTTGATTCAGACTGCACAAAGAGAAGAGGAGAAGATATACGGGTCCGTTGTGAATGTGTCTGTGAGAGCAAATATAGTGTAGTTACAGTAACTACAGTAGGTGCGTCAGAAATTATTAAATCAGAGGGGACATGTAAATAAATGTGAGCTGAACAAGCGCTTTTTTTTTTTTTTTTTTTTCTTACATATTGTTTCAAAGCAGCTTTACAGACATAACAGGAAAATGTTGAAATAATATTGTTAAATATAAGGAGGTTAATACCTATTGCTTGACAAATAAAAAAAAATATATATATTTCTCATTTTTGCCTATGTAGGAGAATCCCTGTTTATTATTATTATAATTCTAATGATGACATGAGTAATGATACATGGTGATATTATTAATACACATGCTTATTCTTTCTATGTCTCTCTTTCTGCCCTACAGATGGCTGAAAAAGGTGAATGATGTAGCAGCAAAAGTGTGGGACTACTTCTGCAAATACTTTAACTTTAGTATTATAATTTATTTACAGTACACACACAGACTGTTAAAATCAGCTTCAACTGGAAGAAAGTAAAAGTGTTAAATGTTTAAAATCAGACTGTTTTTTGATCGTTAAAAATATATATACTTTTGATGTGCAATTGTTTAGTAATTGAGACCGTAATCTAAGGCTTTTTTTTTACATAAATCCCTTCTGGAAAATGGTTTATACAGCCCACATACATAGAACAGGCAGATATTTTGCCATTGAATGTTATGTAAGTGCAGCTTATAGGAAATGGGTCTAATATCCAGTTTATTTTCAAAATCAAAATATCGGCTTATAAATCGGCTCTTTTCGAGTTAATATCGGCATCGGCATCGGCCCCCAAAAATCCATATCGGTCGGGCTCTAGTGAAGACACAAGCCACACGTTTCCAAGAAAAAAAAAATCTATCAAAGACATTCTTTACTTTAAACCATCGCTTCTGGACAAAATTAACCATAACAGCACTTTCTCCTGTAAAAAAAAGTCCAAAGTCTCACATCAAACCAACATATTGGTTAAGGACTAGAATGATTGGTCTGTGGATATTTCTCTCGCGATTCAGACAAGAGGTTTATTTCGGTACACTTTCATTATAAGTGTATTCTTAAGGAATTATAATGAATACATAATGCATTATAAAAAGCTCATGTTCATCTCATGAATATTAATAAGAACAGTTTTAATATACTATAATATTAACTTAGTTGTGGTTCTAGCTTTTAAGAGTATGATGATTTATAACACAATGAAACATGTTGCATCCACATTTATGATGGATTATAATGTATAAAGTCTCATATCTTGCCATTTTTCTGAAACTACTTTACTTAAAGCGATCAAAGACCACTTATAAGTAGTAGTTTTATGATAATAATAATAATGGTAAAAAAGAAATTCTCTCAAACAGCCATAAGATCAGATGAATGTTTGACATGTGCTTTGTACTATTTTATAATGCATTATGCATTCATTATAATGCTTTTTTTTTTTTACTGGAGATAGAAATATTATGGATAGAGGACTTGCATTTTGGCCAAAAGTGACAATTTAAGGTTATAAAGCATCTTATTGATTGATTTGTTTCTTATTAACACTTTTAGCTTCACTAGTTAATGGACTGGAGTCATGTAAACTACAGGTGCATCTTAATACATTAGAATGACATGGAAAAGTTAACTTCTTTCTTTAATTCAATTCAAATTGTGAAATTCATGTAGGCTACTAAATAAATTCAGTGCAAACAGACTGAAGTAGTTTTAGTCTTTGGTTCTTTTAATTGTGACGATTTTGGCTCACATTTAACAAAAACCCACCAGTTGACTATCTCAACAAGTTAGGCCAATAAGAAAAAAAAACATTTTTAGTGAAGTGTTGGCCTTCTGGAAAGTGTGTTCATTTACTGTACATGTACTCAATACTTGGTAGCGGCTCCTTTTGCTTTAATTTCTGCCTCAATTCAGCATGGCATGGAGGTGATCAGTTTGTGGCACTGCTGAGGTGGTCTGGAAGCCCAGGTTTCTTTGACAGTGGCCTTCAGCTCATCTGCACTTTTTTGGTCTCTTGATTCTCATCTTCCTCTTGACAATAGCCCATACATTCTCTCTGGGGTTCAGGTCTGGTGAGTCTGCTGGCCAGTCAAGCACACCAACACCATGGTCATTTTACCTTGGACTTTGGACTAATGGGCAACAGACCAGTTCTTCTTCTCCTTAGTCCAGGTAAGACATCTCTGATGTTGTCTGTGGTTCATCAAATTCCTCGACACATCTGTGTGTGGCGGCTCTTGATGCCTTGACCCCAGTCTCAGTCCATTCCTTGTGAAGTTCACTTAAATTCTTGAATCGACTTTGCTTCACAATCCTCATTAGGCTGCGGTTCTCTCGGTTGGTTATGCATCTTTTTCTTCCACAATTTTTCCTTCCATTCAACTTTCTGCTAACATGCTTGGATACAGCACTCTGTGAACAGCCAGCTTCTTTGGCAATGAATGTTTGTGGCTTACCCTCCTTGTGAAGGGTGTCAGTGATTGTCTTCTGGACAACTGTCAGATCAGCAGTCTTCCCCATGATTGTGTAGCCTAGTGAATCAAATTGAGAGACCATTTTGAAGCCTCAGGAAACCTTTGCAGGTGTTTTGAGTTGATTAGCTGATTCACATTTCACCATATTCTAATTGGTCGAGGTTGAAATTGTGGGTATTTGTTAAATGTGGGTAAATGCCACAATTAAAATAACCAAAAACTTAAAGTACTTCAGTCTGTGTGCATTGAACTTTATTTACACAAGTTTCATAATTTGAGTTGAATAACTGAAATAAATGAACTTTTCCACAACATTCTAATTTACTGAGATGCACCTGTACTTGTGGATCATTGTGATGTTTTTATCAGCTGTTTGGACTCCTTTTGACAACACCCATTCACTGCAGAGGATTCGGCAGTGATAATATTTCTCCAAATCTTTTTGGATCAAGAAACAAACTTATCTACATCTTGAATGGCCTGAGGACAATTACATTTTCAGTTTTTGTTAAAGTATTTCATTACCACTTAAACACTTACGTCTGGGTTTTACACACGTTTGATAGATACAGCAGCCGGGGCAGCAGCAACAGCAGATGAAGAAAAAGATGACGAAGACCACAGCCCCTACTATTGATAAAGTAACGGCAATACTGGTTTTGCTGCTGGACAGATAAAAACATTAAGTTACAAGCATTAGAAAAAGCATCTTTTGTGTAAAAAGTATATTTGATCTATAATTGAATCTATAAATCTTATTTATATGAAAATGTTATTAATTAACATTTTATTTTTCGATTAATTTAATGAAACCACTATGGTTTCAATAAAACACACTGGTTAGTTTGCTTTGTGCTTAGATTAGATTATTAAAAACATAATATCATTATAAACCGTTATCAAATCAGGTTTCAAATCAGGGTCACTATTGCAAACATTGCCACAAAAAAAAACGAAAAAAATTTGTTTAACTACTTTGATCAAGCCCCGTCTTGCCTTGGTTAACGCACTCAAAAATGTAAAGGTTGCATCATACTACTTCTCTCCTCTGCCTAAGCTTTAAATTGACCAAAACAAAACTGCTTTTTAAAGTGTTTGTTCTGTAAGTGACAAAGTCGCTGTTAAAAGCGTAACATGCACCTACATGGAGTAGGGTGCTTTTTGCAAACTACATTAACATTTCAGTGAAAAAATTACAACCTCAGAAGGAAACGTTGGGTAATGCAAGAAAATGGAAGGACAGAACCAGATGCAATGCTGGAAATGCAAGTAAATTTGAAGATATGGTTTGAGATTTACATCAACGATTAGACTAAGCTCAAAAACCGATATTAAAGGATTAATTCACCCAAAAATGAAAACTAATTTGTGTTTTACTCACCTATGAAGCATCTCAGGCAGTGGTGTGCTGTCAGTGCCAGCAGGGCCTTCTCTGCTTATCCTATAAAAACTAATAGGTTTTTAAAAAAAATTATTATTTAGGTATCATTTTATTGTGTAATGTCCACAAAATGACCTATGATTAGTTTCTTTGAGGTTGAACTGGAATATCCTACATAAAAAAAAAGGAATGTGGCCAGCACATATAGACTGTAATAACCGGGCCAGTACTACAGATAATGCTTCCCTTTTGTTCAAAGTCATCGAATCAGATTTGTAATGAGCTTTAGTAACAGTATACAAACTTCATCATCACAGGAAGAAAAAGGCGGGAACCGGCGGACATTCAAATAAAAACTTTAATAACAAAATAAACACACAACAGTGTGACAGCCCCGTCACAGATGATGGCCGCGCACAAACAAAAACCAAACACAAAATAAAGCCCAGGCCTGGTCCTCTCTCATCCTTCACTGTCGTCGCTCCTATTTTATATCCTCCTGATCTCCTCCGTGGGACTCCAGACCGGTGAGTGTCGCAGGTGTCGCTCATTTGTAATCACTCCACCGGCCTCGCTCCATTTCCACGGCTCTATGCCTAGTATGGCTGTCAAAATTGCTCAAAAATTACGTTCGAGTATTCCCTCTAAAAACACACGAATATTCGAACTATTCAAACATCTAGTTACGCATGTCAATGACGCACATTACGTCAATAAAAGGACAAAATAATACAAAGAGACATAACTACTTGTGTAGGTAGTCTATTTAAGTTTAAACGTATGACAACGTATTACCTACACAAAAACAAGGAAATCAACTAATGGCCAAGACTGCAGACCTCACGCTCTCTCACCCTCACGTTATCTGCGCATAATGGTTTAAATGAACAAACTAATTTTTGTGCAAGTAATTTAAGGTCGCGACTGTTGTCCCAAATATAGCAGGCTTCATTCGGTGATTGAAGTTTTACAGCATATAGAACTGGCATTGAATGCTCCGAGCGAGCTGTGCTGTGGTAAACATGGAACTTTTCTTTGACATGAAACGATAAATAAATAAACCTCGTATCCATTGCTTGACAGAACTCCCCGAAGCCTGCCTCATCCATGATACTGATCAGTCTCATGTCCTTACAAATGAACTAAATTATTTTATCCGTTATGGCCTCTTGTCGTGTTGCAGACAAAGAGCTTGCGGCGGGCGATGCAAAGTAGCGTTAAGTGTCAAGACGTAACGGTTTAGCTGGAGTTCCACACATTATGCCATGCTCATTTGGGTGCATGTTTTTGAGATGTGACCTCATGTTGCTAGTGGTCGAATGGTATGCTAACTGTATCTTAAATAGCTTGCATACAACTTTATCTCGCGGGTCAACAATTTGACCTCATTTTCTCTGCTGCGGTCGAGTTGGGCTCTGCACTTGTTGGCATCTTCCATGAAGGCGCGTCATCTTTCAGCAGTGATGCTGTGACAGACAGTGCGACTCCTGTGAGGCTGTGACCTGTCCCTGAACCCTCAGGCGCGCTAGCGCGCCCACTCGCAAAGGAGACAGCCACGCCTCTACTACTGCGGGCCTTTTTCCCACATTTTTTTGTTATTCGAATATTCATTTTCACCTTCGAAATTAGTTTTTTTAAAACTATTCGAATACATATTCGAATTTAGAATATTCATTGACAGCCCTAGGGCCTAGCCCCACTCATCACCTAGCCCAATTTGGTAACACTGCGTCCATCGTTTAGTTGGGAATTTCCAAGCCACTGTCACCAGCGCCTCTACACCAGATCTTGCTGCGATCTGCCTTTTTTAAGGCGCTCTTTTGCAAACAAAAGAGAAATAACTGAAGGATAAACTACTTCAACTGAATTCACTGACAATAGTTTTGTGCGCCATTTTAAAGAATATATCAATGAGTGGCTAACAGCTAGCACAACAACTTATATGGCCATGTTTATTTTTTTAATACGAGTAAAGGGACATTGAATGACAGACGCATTGACTTTATTTACAAGTGACAGGTGAGTGCTTTATTATTTGATGAGTATTGATTCATGCACATTGTTATGGAGGTGTAAGTGGTGATACTGTGGCGTGGTGTGTGGATGTCCAGCATTTGTACAGTTCTGCTGCTGTTGAACGCGTTGTCATTTTAGAGTGACGTGAATGTTCATAGTGAATCATGTATTGGTGGATTACTCTTACTGATCCATGTAGGGATATCTTCTCTGAATTTAACCCAACCCCCATCTAGCCTACTGTTGAAATCGTTGATCAGCTGTCATTGTTGTTGAGAGCCTGTGTGCCGCATAATACGCAAATTAATATGCATATGGCATATTAGCTTTTACAGAGGTGTGTAAGATAGATGTGTAAGGGTATGTAGGTTATCCTGACATGATAACTTTTAATATTAATCAGACTGGATACGCTTGCATGTGCCTCAAATAAGGACTTACAGCAGCTACAAGTTTATGCACTATTATACATAATCGACACGAGTGCCTCAAAAAAGGACTTACAATGACTTAAAAAGATACATAACAGCTGCAACTGTATATGCACTATTAGTGGCCATTCACATATCACGTATTTTTCGCACTCTAGTTCGCTATTTCCAATGTAGGCACGCGCTCATAATGGAAGCGATCGTTTTTTTCCAGAGCCATAAAGAGATATATATATATATATATATAGATGTCTCTATATGGCTATGTTTTTTTCCAGGCGCTTCCGCACTGCATCGAGTTAAAAACATCTCAACTTTTCAGAGCCGCAAGCGCACCACGGGTCATGTGACAAGAACCAACCAATCAGCTTCATCCTTTCCCGTAACAACTTTGAAAGCTCAGACAAGATGAAGGAACAGCTGACCATAGCTATATATGGATTGCCATTTTGAAATACATTTAGAGCTACTGCTAGCGATTTTTAGTGCTGCAAACATAGACCGTAAAAGAAATGGACACAGCGACCCCATTGGAACTCAACTGAGACAATTGAAGCCCATTTTTAGCGTTTTTCAGCACTTCCGTTTCTGACGCGCAGACTCAAACGAAGCTTGACGACGTCAGCAACCTGTCTGCCAGATGTAAATCTTCTAGTAGCTGTGCATGCAAACTGCCATCGTTAATCTTGCAGAGACGGCGAGCTTGAGCGGGGAGTTCTTTGTCGTGAGTGAGCAGGAGTAAGTATTCTGATTAATTATTTTGTATAGTATTTTAAAATGTAACGCCAGTACGACATATTAAGTTAATTGCCTGCGAGTTTCTCCTCCTGTCTGTACGGTAATGCGACAGAGAGTCGAGTGGTTATGACGCAATCGTGAGCCTATTTTTTACAAAAACTGTTTCTACGGGGCCATAATGTAACATAGAAGGTAATGGAGCCCTTTATACATTGTCGTGTATTTTTAGAAATAAATAATGGACAAACTGAGTCTTTAAACGCCTCAGATGTAAAGTTATTCAACTGCCCGAGCACTTTGGAAAGAAGGAGAAAGCGGTTTTAGGCGCGATTGTGAACGGTCCCTTATACTTTACCGACACAAATTGATAGGTCAAACTGAGCAGCGCTGCTTATTTCCGATGCACCCCAAGCTTCCATCCTTAACAAACAGCCATGTATATTGGCTCTTCCAGTCTCTCCACTCACTACACAATTTCTTAATAAAACCAAAATTAATTAAACTGCCTTGTTTTCTTTTTGCCCTTGCTATGATGCTATAACTGCAAAATGAATTAAGGACTTTGCGCGTGATAAATGGCCTCCAGCGTTTATTTTTTTTCTACGAATCTACTGCGTACTATCATAAGTGGAATTTGCAGCCCAGCGTCCCACCACATTGATGCTCATTACAAGAATAGCATGTATAGCAGAGATGGGACCAAGTCACACATGTGCAAGTCTCAAGTAAGTCTCAAGTCTTAACCTTCAAGTCTCAAGTAAGTCCCAAGTATTTTTTTCTTGGGCAAGTCAAGTCAAGTCACAAGCTATGTCAAGTCAAGTCCAAGTCAAGTCACCTTAATATTGTTATTTTACCTGCAGAATCTGATCTTAATAAAGTTAAAAGACAAGATATAAGTAACTGTCAGTAAATTAAAATAATTTGGATTTGCATTGTAAATACTCATGTTCAGTAAAATACATCATGGAATCAAACAAAATTGTAACTTCCTAAAATTATTTATCTTTCACTTCTGCCAACAGTGTTTGAAATGTTTTACATTTTCAACATTGAGTCCATAAAACTAAACATCCAACAGACTCCTCTCTGAACACCTCTCTCTCTCTCTCTCTCTCTCTCTCTCTCTCTCTCTCTCTCTCTCTCAAACACAGTTTACATACAACATTAAACTGTTACATTTCTCCTCTCTCTCTTTCTCTCTCTCTCTCTCTCACACTCACACACACACACACACACTCACACACATATATGTAATATGCACTTCTCATGATTGGGTAATCGCGGCAGATACATTTGTTTTTCTGATTAATTGTTTTGCTCTATGAGAAAGACAAGGTAACAAAATATTCGGGGCTTATGCCCCCTTAGCCCAGCCCTAGCGCCGCCCCTGGAATGCTTTTTTTTTGACGGCCTGCTAGCGGATCATTAGGGGCCGTTCACATCACGTCTTTTGTGCGCGCAAGTTCGTTATTTCCAATGTAGGCGCGCGGTATGCGCGCTCATAATGGAAGCAACGCGCTCAACATCTAAACTTTTCAGAATGCCGCAAGCGCACCGCAGGTCATGTGACAATAACTAACCAATCAGCTTCATCCTTTCTTGTATCAACGTTGAAAGCTCAGCTAAGATGAAGGAACAGCTGTTCATAGCTGTATATGGATTGCCATTTTGAAATGAATTTAGTAGCAGAGCTACTGCGAGCGATTTTTAGTGCTGCAAATCCATTTATCCTTTGCTGAAATTTCCGCGTCTTCATTGAGAGAGAGCGTGTCATGGATGCCTAGCAACGACAGACGCCCCAGGAGCACTTCTGCCCGACCGCTTTGGAAAAGGAACCTAGCGTTTTCCACACGTTTTTAGGCGCGAACTATTGAAGACAAAAGCAATGACCCTCGGTACCTCTCAGGCTGACATGTTGATGTGATGTGATATCTGATTTAAGTGGGCGTGGTGTGTGTAAGGTAGAGAGGGCATGACTGATGATAGTGTCCTGATCCAGTCACGACGCTATTCTCAGCCTGCGCTCCAGCTGAGTAATCAACTTCATTTTAAAAAATAATTTATATATTTTATATTTAAACTGAAAACATGGTGTGATTAACACTGAAGTCATTCAGGTCATCGTGTCTCAAGTCAAGTCCCGAGTCTTTAACTTCCAAGTCCGAGTCAAGTCTCAAGTCCTAAAAATAGCGACTCGAGTCGACTCGAGTCCAAGTCACCAAGTCACATGTCCCCATGTCTGATGTATAGTAATCTTTATTGAAGTAAATTAGGTTTTATTCGCCGTCATGCATGAAGGAATAATATTTTTGCTATTTTACACTTAATACTGCATTATGATAACATTACACAACTGAAATTGCACTTCTAAATATACACATTGTCAATATTTTTTGAGACCCCCCAAAATTTCACATTTCTCGTTTTTGGGGGAGCCCATGTGTCATTAAGGGGAGCCGAGCTCCCTCTAACTCCCCGGTAGTTCACACTATGTATACACACACACACACATACACACACACACACACATGTAATTTCTTTTAAACCATTTTGGTTTGGAATTACGTGAGGGTGTATAAAAAGTAACTTTTGGGTCTCATGGACAATTGTATTAAGAAAGAAAATCCTTACATAGTGCACATATCTTGCATATCATCGGATAACCTCGAAGATGTAGAGGAGCAGCAGTATCTGTGATCGCAGTTTCCACAGCAGTGCTCCAAAAACCTGCAGGTAAGCGAAGACCTGTACACGTTATCCCTGGTGAAGTAGCTCTTACAGTCCTCTCCTAAACATAAAAGAACAACAGGGACCTTAAAACGTGAACATAGTTTAAAAAGTCCCGATAAATGAAGTGCTGTATAAATGATTTTTGTAACGTTACTTGGCGCCATCGGTAAACCGCCCAAACGCATGTTTAAAGTGTTTCTTTGATTTTGTAATAAACTTACCGTCTGTTACCGTGAATAAACCCGCAGACAGGAGCAGGAAGAACCGCTGAGGCGGACGCCATCGCGCTGCTCTTCCTCTTCAACTAACTTCTCTTGGTGTTCACACTGGGCGTCTAAATTTGGCCTGGGAAAGAAGAATCGATTCCAAGGCGATTCCAAATCGACTCTTGTTTATGATTATTTTTTTTTTTTTACACAGACCGCGCCCATGTAGCCGATTTCATTTGTCAACAAGAAATAAAGTTCAAACTAAATAAATGGATCCAGTCGTGAAACAGAGTATGGTTTAGGGTAGGATGATTACTTCAGCATTGTGTAGGCAATCAGCGACTTAACCAACAAAATCTGGAGTCGTCTGTTCCTTAACAAAACGCTTTTAGAATTTAACAGGAATTTATGCTATAGTTTTATGATACTGGATTAAATATATGTATATCCCTATGTATCTACCCACATACATACGTGTATGTATACGTGTGTTTTCGCAATACGTATAATTCGATTCTTGGAATCGATTCTTTCGATTCCAGAAAAAAGAATCAGGAATCGGAATCGAACAGTCCTAGTCTAAAGAACCATTCATACAGACGGTTGGTCTGGGTACGCCTCGGGAACGCCCCGTCACATGATCTGAATTTAGCCCGTGGGGGAAAACATTGCCTTGGCGACGATTGAAATACATTGGACAAACAATCCGAAGAGCTGCTGTGTCGTTATCTGTACCTCCAATACACTAACAAATTATGAATTGAAGTTTTACATCCTTATAAACATACAGAACCGGAAAGGAGAACAAAATGGCTACAATCAATAAGTTGAATAAGTTGTGAGGATGATCAAGGGAAGTTGTGGAATCCCAAGACTAAGCCTGTGTATGTGTGCAGTCGGTATTACATCATCATAGGCATGCTACGTTAACATTGTGTACATCAATAACGTTATCAAAACTGTGTAAGGTTGTTTCAGAAAGTGGTATGCATATATAATTAGCCTTATCATTCCCTTCCCTTGAGCAAGGCACCGAACCCCCACCTGCTCCAAGTGTCTGTTCACAGTGTGTGTGTAAGAGCCAATTTTACGTTTCAATAATTTGTATGGTATTGTTTCTTGGAGTGTTGATTTCAAGCATAAACCGAATATATCATATTTGTATCTTTCTTTCTGAGGTAGTTTTGTTTTTTCCTGTATTTATTTTATATATATTTATATATATATTTCAGTACTGTTTCCTATGTTTTCTGATGTACAGGCTAATTTCTGTTCTGTTTCTTTAATGGTTACGCCCACTTGGGCGGAAGATCGAACTGGGTAGTTGTTCGTGTATAGGAAATAAGGGAGAAACAGTTTTCTTACCGTTCTCGTCTGTCATTAAAAAATAACTCTTGTTTAAACGTTCAAGGTAACAGCAGTTAAAGGTTTAACAGGTGAAACCATAGGAAAGGCTACAGGAGCCATCTGGATTTTGTATAGTTTTGTAATTTTGTGTTTGGATTAAACTTTTTTGATTGACTTCTGTGACGAGTAAGAAGCTTTTTTCCTGTTCCAGTGAAGTTAACATAGGACTTTGCACCTACATTTAAAGTAAGAAAACTTCTCTTTTTCGTTTGAAGCGAGCAATATTTTTGTTTTTAACGAGAAGATTATCGAGTGATTCACGCAACATCAAAGACCATAACGTTACTTGGATATTAACGGACTATCGCGGGATTCTCGGCTGAGATTCTCCGATGCCATTTGGATTACATACACTACGGATTTTGCTGATCGGACTTTAGTGAGCTTTCACAACTTTTTCGGACGTTTTGGGGATATTATTGGACTTTGAATATTGCTGAACTTTGCAGCGTCATGGTCCCGCCATGTTTGCGTTTCCACACAGCATCGCAAGAGGGCGATCTCATCTGCTTTCGTGATGAACGCAATGCGCGCTTTGAACACGAACATTGATTACTATGGAAACAGAGGAATTGAACGCGGCCTCTAAAAGAGTGCCGAAGATGACTGTTAAAGCACAAGAGGAACGGCTTCATCACTTGTTGGGAACTAGAAGAGCCAAGCTGGGACATTTAACAAGGCAAATGAGAGAAATTGAAGCTTTGCTTGAGGACTCTGGTAATGTTGACACTGTGTATGATTGCATAAATGGTGAGTTTGCACAGTCCTTTGCTGCATTCCAAGACATTAATTATGCAACCAGAGAATTTATGTCAGATGATGAGGCATATTTAGATCAGTTACATTGGTTCGAATCGAAGTCTCAAGCAGTTAAGCACTTTGTAGACAAGGTTAAAGACTGGGTTGAAAAAGTAAAACTCCAATCCAAGGAGGCAGAGCAATGTGATGCAGAGGTTGAATGTAATGACAGTGCCTCAATGGTTATCTCTTCTTCACAACTGCCTCTCTTTCCAAAAAAATCTCGTAGTCAGGTGGCTTCAGGTGTTTCATCTACAGCTTCTTCTAGACTGAAAATTGAAACTGAAAGGGCAGAGCTGTTGACACGAGCTAATGCGTTATTACAGAAACAAGAGCTTGAGAGAGAGGAAACTGAACTCAAAGCAAAGAGGGAAAATTTTGAGCTCCAAACTGCTATTGCTGCGGCTGAAGCCAAACTTCAGGTTTTGTCCATGTATGAACCAGCTCGTAGTGTTTCTGATGCATCTGGTAATGCAGCTAGGGCTGCCACTATTGCAGAAACCCTTAAAGCTACACCTAATCAAGTAGTACGGCCAAAAACATTTTCTCGTGAGCTAGCACCTGATACTGATGCAGTTCCAAGAGACAGTGATGTGCATCATGATTTTGCTAAATCACAACCAACAAGGTCAGATGTGAGAATTCCTTCACATGTTGATACAGGAAGCTTGTTCAACATAATGCAACGTCAAAATGACATTGCTGAGATTTTCATAAAACAGCAGTCTTTATCTACTCTTCCACCTATGGATATTCCAGTGTTTAGTGGAGACCCGCTGGATTTCACATTCTTTATTCGAGCCTTTGAACATGGAGTAGAGAGTAAGACAACAAATAACAAAGACAGATTGTACTTCTTAGAACAGTTCACCAAGGGGCAACCAAAGGTTCTGGTACGCAGCTGTCAACACATGCCTTCTGAAAGGGGCTACAAAGAGGCTAAAAGACTACTCTACCAACATTTTGGCAATGAGTACACAATCGCCACTGCCTATACAGAAAAGGCACTGAACTGGCCAGCTTTAAGGCCTGAGGATAATAAAGCCTTAAATGAGTTTGCTCTTTTCCTTACTGGTTGTTGCAACACCATTGACAGTGTGGAATATGTTGAGGAAATGGACAGTCCAAGCAACATGCGTGCAATTGTATCCAAGCTTCCTTTCAAACTGAGAGAAAAATGGAGAGCAGTTGCCTGTGAGCTTCAAGAAAGGACTGGCTTGAGAGCAAGATTCTGTGACTTGGTTAGTTTTGTAGACAAGCAGGCAAAGATTGTTTCGCATCCACTGTTTGGCAATATTCAGGATAACACGATGGCAAAAGACAATCTCAAATTCAAAACAAACAGATCAAGTAACTTGCAAGTGAAAGAAAGGAAAACCACATTTGCAACAAGTGTGACACCTGTTCCAGAACCCAAAAAACAAAGAACAAAGGAAAAAGATCTAGCAAAAGCAAGCCATGAAACCCTCTGCTTATGCCTGTAATAAAAACCATGGATTGGACGTTTGCAGCATTCTGAAGCATAAGCCACACAATGAAAAACTTGACTTTCTGAAAATCTAAAGGCTTGTGCTATGGTTGCTTATTACCAGGTCACATGAGTAAAGGTTGTGTGCAAAGACTAACTTGTCAAAAATGCTCATTAAAGCATCCAACCATTCTTCATCTCCCAGACAGGAAGCCAGTGCTTCCAAAATCTCAAGATGGAAACAGCTCCTTAACTGTCACTGACACTGTCATCAGCGAAACTTGTGGCTGCACTGGGGCTGGTCATTTGGTGTGCTCTTTAGCCATAGTACCAGTTAGAGTTAAGTCCAAAAAAAGCAATCAGGAAGTTTTGACTTACGCCTTCTTGGACCCAGGAAGTTCTGCGACATTTTGTACAGAACAGCTAATGAAGGAATTAAAGCTAACTGGCAGGAAAACAAACATCCTACTGCGTACTATGGGACAGACGGAAAGGTCTGTTAGTACACATGTTTGCACCGAACTGGAAATAAGTGGACTGAACGAGAATAATTTTGTGGATCTCCCTCAGGTGTTTCTCTCAAAAAGAGATTCCAGTTAAAGGAGAAAACATTTCCGCAACAGAAGGATGTTCAGAAATGGAAATCATCTTGAAGAGGTGCATCTTCCTCAGATCGATGCCGGTATTGGCTTACTAATCGGAACAAATGTACCTAAGATTCTTTGAGCCATGGAAGGTCATCAACCGTAGAGGAGATGGGCCTTATGCTGTCAAGACCATCCTGGGCTGGATTGTAAATGGACCTTTGGAGAGAGAGAACATCCAAACTAACAGAACACAGGATGGACACAGGTGATGGCAAACAGGATTTCAGTGGTAACTTTGGAGAACCTAATCCAACAGCAAAATGAGGTATGATTTTCCTGAATGTGAACAAGCTGAAAATTTGGAAATGTCCATTGAGGATAGACAGTTATGAAGTCTGTATCACAGCCCATAGAGCTTGTAGATGGGCAATTACTGCATTGACCTTCCTTTGAAAAAAAAAGGATGTAATGTTTCCCAACAACTATGTTGTAGCTTCTCTGCGTTCACAATTTCTAAAAAGAAAATTCAAAAGAAATTCAGCTTTCTACATGGACTATTGTAGTTTCATGGAGGACATGCTACTCAAAGGTCATGCTGAGAAAATCCCTGCAAGTGAAATTGAAGGAACCCTTGGCAGAATCTGGTACATCCCACACCACGGGGTATATCACCCACAAAAACACAAACTTCGAGTGGTGTTTGACTGCGCAGCTACCTACCAAGGAAAATCACTCAACTCGCAACTGTTGCAAGGACCCAACTTGAATAATTCTCTTATTGGTGTTCTGGCGAGATTCAGGACATAAGCCGATTGCCCTTGCAGCAGACGTAGAAGGGATGTTTCATCAGGTCAGAGTTCCTGCTAAAGATAAAGATCTGTTAAGATTCCTTTGGTGGCCTAAAGGGGACACTGCACAGGAAGTGGAGGAATACAGAATGAGTGTGCCACTTAATTGGTGCTACATCCTCCCAAGTTGTGCAATCTACGCTTTGCAAAGGTGTGCAAAGGACAACAGTGCACAGCATAGATCAGAGGTAATTCAGACAGTCCTTAGGAATTTCTATGTGGATGACTGTTAGACGTCTGTGGCTACTGAACAGCAGGGTATTGCTCTAATGCATGACTTAAGGGAGATGTGTGCATCAGGAGGATTTAATTTGACCAAGTGGATGTCCAACAGTCGCACTGTACTTGCATCCATAAGTGAGGAGAGCAAAGCTAAGACAGTGAAGGATTTGGACCTGGAGAAAGACAAGTTACCATTGGAAAGAGCTCTAGGGGTTCAGTGGTGT
>NW_020525186.1:0-79599 GCF_003368295.1 Carassius auratus | reverse complement strand
AGCTCAACAAAAACTTGCGTTTCTTTTTGTGGAAAAAGCTTTTTTTAAAAATATGTTTTTAATTGTCTGTTATAAGTGTTGTGGTATGAGAGTGATTTCTTTGAGGGTTTTTTTAGTGGTAAGCGCTGATCTTGAAAAACTGTGATATCTTAACCTCTCTCTCTGATTCTGAAAGGCCGGTGTCCTGAGTCTCGCAGCAACCAGTTTGACCACACCAGTCTGAAGTAATCTAGTAATCCTGAAGATCTCGATTTGCTGGTTCAGGTGTGTTTAGATTGGGGTTAGAACAAAACGCTGCAGGTGACCCTCCAGGAGCTAATCTACCTATAATATTGTGCAACATATTTATTATTTAACTTAAATATTGTTGCACTTTGTTGTTGATTGCTTCTCTCGTCCTCATTTGTAAGTCACTTTGGATAAAAGGGAGTCAGACTGCACTGTTTGACCTATAGTTTTTCGATTCACTAAGAAGAACCGATTCTCTTAAATCATTCGTTCAGGAATTGGACTAATGGACTGATTGGAAAGCAGCTATCGTTTAGTTTGTGTGGAAAAAAAAAGAGTTGTCAAATAGTTATCTTTGTAGAAACATTTCAAAAGACATATGTCTCATATAGCATATTGGCAAATAAACCAAATATTTAACAGAAATTATATCATATTAAACAAATGGTTTAAAGTGCAGTGGTGGCTGGATGCTGCACAGGTGTAAGGAGGTATGGGCGAAGAGGATATCCTCTGTCTCCAAGCAGCCAGCTATCACCAAAGCCATGCACCCTCTTCAGCCAACCAAACTTTGAACTTTGAACTTTGAAGGCAAAGGCCTGGTTGATGCACATCTATACCATCAAGGACCCTTCCATTGCAACAGGCCTCAGGATGGCCAAAACGTTCTCTTCCACTGTAGGGAGAGGACGAACTGAATTGATACCCCATCAGTCTTGTTTGCTTCCCTCGCAAAGTCCCTTCACTTATTCCTGACTTATTCTGGGCTTTCTTCGTATCCTTATCCAGCATAATTTATTTTTTGAGTGATTTCTGCCCAGATTTGATTTTTGTCAGCATTTGTAATGCAGTTTTTCAGCTTTGAAAATAGCTGGGCTTTATTATTTTCCACCTCCTCCAAAAGAACTGCAATTTCATGCTTTGAAAATTGGGGTTTTGGTGTAATTTTCATTAACACGTCAGAATGGCAAGGAGACTTGAATAGGAAAAATTTAGCAAAATAAGCAACAGATGTCCACAACAGTATCATACATCACAGTTTTTTTTCAAAACCCATCTTTTTCCAATTGGTTAAGTAGCCTATCAATATTAAATAAGAAATAGTATTTATATGAAATTGTGAAATTATTGACATTGGGGTCAGAAAAGACACTTCCCTTGCTTAGCTAAATAACATTAGCTAAGATTGCATAGCTAACATAAACAATTATAGGTAATTTTTAGGTAATTAAAAATTAATTAATTATAGGTAATTCTGATTATGTGATTCTCCATTATGTTTTGTTGCCTTGAGGACTCATGATCTCAGAGGAAGCACTTCTCTGTCACATATCTGCTGTGCGTTCTCTGTTCCTGTTAATCATAGAAGAAAATGCATGCAAATTCACCCAGTCCTCAAGCACAAACAGGTCATGCTGTATGACAGTATCTGTAAATACAATGTAAGTTTTGATTAAAAGCATTTTTACTGGACTTAACTAGAATATGTTGTCAATTATCACGCACCCACAAGCCGGTAACATGAATCAACACCATGTTTGGCCCAAAACTGATTCAGTGTCTCCTTAAACTAAAACCTGTTCACAACAAGAACGATGATATTGATAACTAAATGACTGTCCATTTACCAATCAACGACAATGTTATGCTTATTCAGCTTTTAAGTGCTTTTTAAAGCTTGAGCTCTTTACAGGTGTGTGGATTGTGATGCATTATGCATTAACAGTGGTTTTTAGCTTCTGCACTTTAACAAAAGCTACTGACATGCCTGAACACATTCAAGAGAGTTCTGTTCTTATAAATAAACGTTTGACGTGACATACCTGAAGTCGGCTGATAGAGTTGGCAATGAAAAACACACACATCACAAAAAATATACATGGTCTCATGGACGTGTTTAATTTGTATTTAAATCTATATAGCTGATGTTTTTCTTTAATATGAATGTCTAATGAATTGTAGTTAAACAAGACTTTATAAAAGATGAATAACAATAAAAGTTCAGTTTGTGTTTTCTTCAACATTCACTTTCATGTGCAAACAGAAGTGAAACATAAAACACTCATCTGTGGATCAGAGCTGCTTTAACTTCATTTAGTACTTCAATAGTTCTTCTTCAAAATTTAGTTTCTTAATCACAGCAGTTGTTATTGTTATTTTTATTATGTATAACAATAATTGTTTAGACCTGAGATGCTTGTTGTGTTTCCATTCATACATTTAACACACACATTGGTATCTTAAAGTAATTTTGAAATGAATCGAACAATGTAAAGTATTACAACGGCAAAGATATTATTCAAACGAAGGGCTAATTATACTGTAATTCTCTTACCGTAGACTCTGAGTAGAAACTCATGTAGCTTTAAAAAGCTGATGCGGTACTGAACTGATTTGTTCCTCTCCAGTAATGTGTCTTCAGTATTTATTTCATGTGTAAACAGAAGTAAAATATAAACCACGATCTGTGGACCAGTTACAGTTACTGACTGGATCATGGACAATTGTACACTGAGAAAATTAAATGAGCTTAAATGCATGTTGAATATTATAACATTGATTTTAATCTGTGTGAATGATGATCAGCTTTATAAAAAGAAGAATGTCCTTCATATAAATGAACTAACAGGCAGACAAAATAATATTAATTCTTGTGATTTCAAAGCAGAATTTTCAGCATAATTACTCCAGTCTTCAGAGTTTCACATGAACTTTCAGTGATCATTCTAATATGCTTATTTGCTGTCCAAGAAACATATTTGTTGTTGCTATTATTATTATTATTATCAATATTTAAAACAGTCAAGTACATCAGGATTATTTGATGAATAGAAAAATCAA
This sequence comes from Carassius auratus, assembly GCF_003368295.1. Lineage (NCBI taxonomy): Eukaryota > Metazoa > Chordata > Actinopteri > Cypriniformes > Cyprinidae > Carassius > Carassius auratus. The sequence goes on along the minus strand of NW_020525186.1, from coordinate 76,530 downwards.
AAGAACAGCATTTATTGAAAATAAAACCCTTCTGTAACAATAAGATGCTTTAAATTGATCAAAAGTGACGATGAAGACATTTATAAAGTTACGAAAGATTTCTATTTCAGATAAATACTGCTTTAATGATTTTTCCATTCATGAAAGAAACTAAATCTGTTTTCAACATTATAATAATAAAAATAATTTATTATAATTTTTTTGAGCAGCAAATCAAAATATTAGAATTAGAAGCATCATGTGACACTGAAATAATAATGAACTAGATTAATAATGCTGATAATTCAGCTTTGAAATCACAGGAATAAATTACATTTTAATGAAACTATTTCACAATATTACTGTTTTTGCTTTATTTTGGATCAAATAAGGCTTGGTGAGCAGGCGAGACTTCTTTAAAAAACATTAAAAAATCTTACTGATCAAAACATTTTGATTGGTAGTGTATTAAAACACAATTTCAAAAGTGCCTAAATATCAAAATTAGTACAATATATCTGTTGAAAAAGTCAAATGAGCCAACGCCTTTGACCAAGTTCAATAAGGGGCGGGGCTATTACATGCATGCGGATACGCCCACTCGGATGCTGATTGGTCTGTCTGCAGCAGGCGAGTGCTCTGCTCTGCTCGTCACTGTCTTTCAAAGATAAATGCACTGCTTAAGTGTCATTCACATATTTTAGAAAAGTCGCGATTCTTAGTTGTCTCTCCGTTAGTTTAGTGTGTTTTGTGAGTCATTGCAGTCACCTGTGTGCGGCTCATGAATGACGAGCTCAGTGGGGATTAGAGGAACCGAATTATATCTTGCCTAAATCTTCATCGATTATCTGTATTAGCAACATAAGGAATCTACACAGCTCTACAAAAACAAACAAACAGAGAATGTTACTACAGTATCTTTTCTTAATATTTTTGGATGGTAAGTGGATTTCTTTCTATTAAATTTAAACTACTTTTGGTTTCGTTTTAGACATCAATGCAAGCAACCTTACGCATTTCACCATCAACAGCTTCTAAAATGTATTACATATGTTAATGTGCACATCCTGTGTTCTGCAACAAGACGAAGCAGGACATGTGGTTTTTGACTTCCCCCTCAAAATTGCAAGTTTACATCAAACAATTCTGACTTTTAGTTTTTCTTAAAATGTACAAGTTATACATTTGAATTAAAGAAATAAAGCCAGAATTGTGAAATTGTTTAATATAGGATTGCAAGAAATAAAATTAGAATTTTAAAACAACTCACAATTCAGAATTTTTCCTCATAATTGAAAGTTTAAATCTCACAATTCTGACTTCTTTTCCCAGAATTGCAAGATATCATGATACAAACTACGGTGGCCGAGAGAGATCAACGTGCTGCAATTTAAGAAAACACATGCAAATAGAAAAAACACCAGCAAAAAAAAAAAAAAAAAACATCTTCATCAGTTTGACAACACAAGTGTTGCAAATCCTCACAACACATGCATATAACGAAACGCGCTGCATATCCTCAAAACACATGTAAATTAAGAAACGCTACAAATCATCACAACACATGCATTAACGAAAACACGCTGCAAATCCTTACAACACATGCATTAATGAAATGTGCTGCAAATCCTCACAATACATGCAAATTAAGAAATGCTGCAAATCTTTAAAACACTTGCATCAATTAAATGCGCTGCAAATCCTCACAAAACACATACATATAACGAAACGCACTGAAAATCCTCACCACACATGCAAATTAACAAACGTGCTGCAAATAGCACTGACCACAAAGGAAATGTTTCAAGGAGACCCCAAAAAGTGTCAGACCCGGCTGGGATTTGCTTATCGTGCAGTGGTTACTGGTCAGTGGAGTTGTTGGTGAACTGAAAGATGAGTTTTTTTGTTTCTGTTTTTTTTAAACACCCTGATTGCATGATTCCTTTATCTTTTGGATATTATTAGCCTAAATAAGCTGAATAATTACATGATTAAATGTAAAACGTTACTTAAGATGGCTAACTTTAATATCCTCAGCTAAATATAATTTCAAGGTTAATGAAAATAAATTTGCAAAGCTTCATTAATTGTTTCTTAATGTGCTTGTGTTGTGAGGATTCGCAGCACGTTTCGTTATATGTATGTGTTGTGAGGATTTGCAGATGTTTTCTTAATTTGCTGGTGTTTTCTTAAGTTGCAGCGTGTTTAGCTCTCTCGGCCACCGTAATAAACTCGCAATTGTATGAAATATAAAGTCAGAATTTTTGCAAAAACTTGCCTTTCTGACTTCTTTTCACAGAACTGCAGAATATAATCTCACAATTGTGAGTTATAAAGTCAGAATTGCGAAATAAAAACGTGCAATTGTGAAAAATAGTCCAAATTTTTTGACAAATTCGCAATTCTGACTAGTTATTGCGAGTTTATACCATGCAGTTCTGAGAAAAAAAGCCAGAGAAGTGTGTGGAAATACATTAGAATTGTGAGATGACTGTGAGACAACTGTGAGTGAAAAGAACAAAATCAGAATTGTGCGATAAAAACTTGAAACAAGCTTTCATAGGCTTAGGTTTCCTTAACAATGTTACGCTTTAAGTTAACAGTCTTTTTCTCCATTAAAAGACAGTTGATCTGATAAGTGAAATAAGAAATTTCCAAATTTAGGTTAACATACACTATGTTTACATCTGTGCTAGTAAAAAACACAGTTCAGTCAGTGTCAAAGGTTACAGTGATATTTAGCTCATGTAAAGTAACCACAGTATCTGCCACATTGAAGACTACCACGGTGGAGATTAGAGAAACCAAATTATATCTTGCCTAAACCTTCATTGATTATTTGAATGTAACTACAGTATCTTTTCTCATTGCTTTTGGATGGTAAGTGGATTTCTGTCTTTGACTTTTAAACAACTTTTGATTTGTTTTAGACATCAATGCAAGTACTGTTATGCATTCCAGTCACTTAGCCACTGTCAACATCTGCTAAAATTTCTTACATATGTTCACGCACACATCCTGTGTTATGCAGCAAGACGCAGCAGAAAATGTTTCATGTGGTTTAAAGTACCAAGGTAAACAGAGAACCAAATTTACTATATCCTACCTACATTTTATTGGCGCATACTATATACAGTCGAGCAGATGATTCTGAAATTTGTATGCAATTGTGTTCAAATAAATAAACAAAAAAAAACTCAAGAAAATGTGGAATGAGTCTGTATTAATACATTAGGTTTAATCATGCATATACTGCAGGCAATATTAGCAGTGGAGAGGTGTCCAGGGTGGCACCAACTAACTATTTAAAAAAATTATATATTTTTTCATTTGTTGCTGATTGACATTTTACTTCACATTTTGTTTAAGTAATCTTGACATGCAGCTGTGATAATGTATATCCTATGATGAATAGTAGTACACTGCAAGATACAGAAGATTAAGTATTAAGCAAAATAATCTTAAATGGAAAGTAGAGAGAGCACCACTTTCATTAAAGTACATTATATTTACCCCAAATTGTTTAATTTACATAATGTCTTCAGCATAGATGAGTATGTATAGATAATTTTCAGTTCTGTGGACTGACTAAAGTCTATGCATCAACTCGAATTAATTTTTAATCACAATTGAAAAATTATGTCTCACAATTCTGACTTTCTTTCTTATAATTTCAAGATATTAACTTGCAACTGCAAGATATAAACTGCCAATTGTATGAAATAAAGTAAATTTTCCGTTACAGTCACAATTCTGACTTCTTTTCTCAGAACTGCAGGATATATACTCACAAGTTATAAAGTCAGAATTGCACAATAAGAACTTGCAATTGTGAAAAATAAATAATTTTGAGACAAACTCGCAATTCTGACCTTTTCACAGAAGATATAAACTTGAAATAGAGTGCTATTGTGAATTGCAGGATATAGGCCTGACCTCACAATCTTACCCTTCAGAATTGGTCAGAATTGTGAATTATATCATTAAACTGTGAGAAAAGAAGTCAGAATTGTGTAATATTTTTTATTAATTGCCCAGAACAAGCTTCAAAAGGCTTAGGTTTCCTAGGAGTTTCTTAGGTTACCAGATCAATATCTATATCAATATCTATATCTATAATTGTTCATTTCTGTTCTGCAGGTGTGTTTGGTGCAGAAACAGATGAGACCGTGTCAGTGATGGAGGGAGATTCTGTTACTCTGCACACAAATCTCACTGAAGTACTGAACGATGATACTATACTGTGGCTGTTTGGATCTAAAGACTCCATCATATCTCAAATAACAAGAAAGAGTGATCTGACTTCATTTTATGTTACCGAAGATGAGAGATTCAGAGGCCGATTGCAGGTGGATCAACAGACTGGAACTCTCACCATCAGAAAGACCAGAATCAAACACGCAGGCCAATATAAACTCTCCATCTCTAGAAGACAGACTACGATCAAGATATTTAATGTTGCTGTCATTGGTTAGTCACTTGCTGTAAAACTGTACTGTAAAAGGAGTGTTAAAATATTCCAGCTGTGATTTTATTTGTTTTTCAGATGTGGTTGGTGAGACGGATGGAGTGAAGTCGGTGTCAGTGATTGAGGGAGATTCTGTCACTCTACAGTATGATGTTTCTGAAGTACAGAGAGATGATCTGATTGTGTGGAGGTTTGGAGATAAAGGCCTCCTCCTGGCTAAGATTGATGTGGAATCAAACAACATCTCATTAAATGATGCTGATGAGAGATTCAGAGACCGACTGAAGCTCAGTGAATCTAGATCCCTAACTATCAAGAACACCAGAACCACAGACTCTGGACTTTATGAAGTACAGATCAGAGGCAGCGAGAGCTCGCAGCGATTCCTTCTTTCTGTCAGTGGTGAGTCTTTATAAAGCAAACATTTCAAAGTATTGGCAGACTTTAGTAAGGTCAGCATTTGAATACTTGGACCGATTAGGAATACTTGGTGTTTGATTAACTTAATCAACTGTTATATGGTTACAGATACAAATAATTGACAGAACTGGGTGATATGATGATATGATGTTTTTCGAATGTAAATACCGTATTTTCCAGACTATAAGTCACACTTTTTTTCATAGTTTGGCTGGTCCTGCGACTTATAGCCAGGTGCGACTTATTTATCAAAATTAATTTGACATGAACCAAGAGAAATGAACTAACAGAAAACATTACCTTCTACAGCTGCAAGAGGGCGCTCTATGCTGCTCAGTGCTCCTGTAGTCTACACTAAGCAGCATATAGCGCCCTCTCGCGGCTGTAGACGGTAATGTTTTCTCTTGGTTCTTGGGTCTAAATGAATGCGACTGAGGCCGGTGACACACTGGATGCGTGGCGTCTCTGCTGCGTGCCAGAAGCGTGGTGGCTGCTTCGCGATTTCTGTGTCTTTACACACCACAAGCGTGCCTGCACGCGGCGCTGGTGCGCTGCTGCTGCTGTAGGTGACGTAGAGTGAGGCCGCCGAAAATCCAGGCTATTGTCTTCATGACAACAATATCAACTTTTTTTTTACACGCCTACTGATAGGACACCGTCAACAGTATTGACAGCAAAATAGAGTTTGTTTGACAGGTGCAATATTTGAAAATCTATAATAATATATTTTATTTTTTAAATTACATTTATATCTGAATTTATGCCAACCTATAGACTTTCAAATATCAAAATGTCATGAATTAATATGTATTTGTGTACAAAATTACATATAAACATATTTTCCTAGTATATTTTGCCTTGAAATGCTTCCAACACCCGCGTGTGTCGCGTGAAAAATAGGCCTCGGTTCTATTTCTAGCATGCACGCATTTTCCGCGCGGCTCGAGCTGCACCTGAGACGCGCGTCTCACGCAGGCAGTCTGCAAGCTCTAACCTGTTAACATGGGAGCCGAATTAAAAACAGACACGCCACACAGCTGAGACGCTTGCACCATGCATCCAGTGTGTCGCTGGCCTTATAGTCCAGTGCGACTTATATATGTTTCTTTCCTCGTCATGACGTATTTATGGACTGATGCGACTTATACTCAAGTGCGATTTATAGTCCGAAAAATACGGTAGTTTAAATCTTACAAAAGTTTTCAGTCGATTTCAGTGTTGTTATTGTTAAATAAGCCTCGAATGATTACAACTTTTTTTTTTTGTAGTTGAAATAAAGATGAAATAAAATAAATGATATACATTTAATGAAAAATAAATCAGTACAGTATTCACTCAGAAATTGCTAGTAAATTTTACAAGCACTTAAAAAAAATGGCAAATAGCAAAATTGAAGTAAAATTTGGAAAAACTTAAAATAAACAAACCTTTTTTTTTTTTACAGCTTTTACAACAGTGTAGCTGAAATAAATACATTAAGTTTATATTTAAGTCTTAAAATGACTTCGGAGGTTAAAATATTTAAAAGCTATATTACAAAAGCATAAAGCAAATTGACTAAAAACATAAACTGAAATGTAAATTTTAATTATAAAAATAAAATGTTTCACTGACCCCAGATGACCTAATTTGCCTATTTATTCATGATCTTTTCAGTGTTTTCATATAATCACAATCATTGTATGAAAATCAGAATAAGTAAGAGCTTTATTGCCAAGTATGTTCACCCACACAAATCTGTCTTTAGCTATTCCAGATTCAACTCAGTCTACAGGTTTTACAACAGGGATTGTTTTAGCTATTCTACTTGCGGCTGCAGTTGTAGCTGCTGTTGTGATTCACTATCGGCGCAAGATCTCTGATCTAGAAAAACAAATGGGTGAGTATTACAGCTGATACAGAAAGATGAACAATTAAACAAAGAGTGTATGACTTCTGCATACACATGGTTTCATGTGGCTCTAAACTTGGCTGTCATTTTTATTTTAATAAAAATTCCTGCACAATTTACACACAAATATTAGCTTTATTGAATGATCGATTAATTGTCGATAAGAGATATAATTAATTGGATGAACAGATCATTTGATTTTAAAAGCGACTTAAGACTGGTTTTGTGCTCTAGGTCACATATTTAATACACACGTTTAGGAACAACAGTTAAACAGAAATGCATCTTGTGTCACAAAGTAAAAATGATGTAAAATCTCTCTGCAAGTTTAGCTTGATTTCATGAACACATTTCACTGCAGAACCAATCGAAGTGTCAGATGGAGATTCTGTCACTCTGGAGACTAAAACTGTCCTAAATAAAGATGATAAGGTACAGTGGTATTATCACGATGAAAACGATCTTATTGCTGAAATCAGTCGAGGGACCAAAAGGACATTTGATGGTTTTGATGAAAGATTCAGAAGCAAACTGGTGCTGGATAAGACTGGAAATCTCACCATCAATAACACCATGACCATTCACTCTGGACTTTATATATTAAAAATAAGCAGCAAAGGCAAAATAATCAACAGGAGATTCATTGTTACTGTCAAAAGTAAGTAGATCTATGATACTGGACTGCATGATCAGATTAGATAATTTCAATTTAAGACAAAGTGAAATGAAATTGAATGACTTCAGATAAATAAGGTTATGTACTGTACTGTGTAGCAAATTATATTTTTGCATTCATTTGAAAGTGTCCTGTGACATCCAATGACATGATTTATATACATTTAAATATTGAATATAAATTCACACATATTCCACACATCACATTTCTTACAGCAGTAAACATTTTATACAGTTTTTAAACCAATATTAAGAGAAAGAGATTTTCTTTGACCATCAGTGAATACTCATCAGGATGAGATTGTCAAAGATAAGATTATCAAAACAAAATGAAGTAATCTACGAATATGCCAAACTGAGTTGGAAACTGAACTAATTAGTATTTTTCTCTCCCGTATTTCTGTTTCTGTGTGTTTTGACATTTAGTGAAGATAGTGTCAGTAAAGAAGGGAGGTTCTGTCTCTCTAAAGACTGGAACTAAAATACAGAAATCTGATGAGATACTGTGGACGTTTGGAGCTGAAAACTGTCTTGTTGTTAGAGATAATCCAGGAACGCCTATTGGTAAGAGATTCACAGGCAGACTGGAGCTGGACAAGAAGACTGGATCTCTGACCATCAGAAACATAGAAACCGCAGACTCTGGACATTTTAAACTACAGATCATCAACAGTGAAAAGACCACATTCAGGAGATTCAATGTGTCTGTCACTGGTGAGTAGAACAATATATATTTCAAAAGCTAAATATTTATTTACACGATACACTAAAATCTAAAATCTAAAGACTAAAATCTTCCCTTCTAAAAACATTCCCCTCCATCTACTTCATCCTCTCAAGCCAACACTAAAATGAAAAAGTCTCAATCATTTTTGTAAATAATAGACCCAAGATATTTTCTGGCGCTCACTGAAACTTGGTTTTTGTGTCTTTCTGGGATTTTCAGTATAATTAGGAGCTCTCATGTTCTTTGTGATTGTGTAGATTGATGTACGAGCAAAATTGTTTCTTTCTCTCTTTTCAGTTTCTGTGATTGTCTCTGTATTTTCTTTCAGAATCCATAGGAAAACAAGTAAATGAATCAGCAGCTGTAGAGATGCCACTGTTGTAACCATGAGGATGTGGATGGAGTGGATGGGTGATAAGTTCTGCCCACCAATATTAATTAATGTGACATCATCAGCATTTGCGCTCAATAACATTTTTCTGATTTTAGAAAAAGGAAAAATGAACCAGTGTGTTGTTGAGCCGTTAAACTTTTTTTAGGTGACAGGAAATGTGCACGAAACTCTTTCATAACCAACTAAACAACTGGATACACATCCCACTTAGTTTCTTCGATGGGACATAATGCAAACTATTTCAGCCAATCTCATGTTAATCTTGAGTACCTATATAGTATTGTAGCATCCTTTATATCACTTTCAAAGTCTTTATTTTTTATCAGATTAAAAAAAAAATGTGTGTCATGGGCAGAGCTAAAGAGTCACGAGCGCATTCATGTTTTTAAATACTCATATGCTGATTGCCACAGCTGATTGTCCTTGTACAGAACAACCTCCTGGACAGCAACCAATCTGGCTTCAAAAGTGGCCACTCAACTGAGACTGCCCTGCTCTCGGTTACTGAAGCGATAGCGACTAGCAAGAACAGCTTCAAAATCCTCAGTACTCATCTTACTGGACCTATCTGCTGCTTTTGACACCATTATTCACCAGATTCTCCCGTCCACCCTCAGAAAGATGGGAATCTCTGGAACTGCTCTCCTGTGGGTTAAGTCCTACCTCTCTGACAGATCCTTCAGTGTGTCTTGGAGGGGTAATGTTTCTAAGTCATAACAACTTGGTACTGGGGTTCCTCAAGGCTCAGTACTTGAACCACTTCTCTTCTCCACCTACATGACATCATTAGGATCTGTCATTCAGAAGCATGGCTTTTCTTATAACTGCTACGCTAATGACACCCAACTCTACTTCTCATTCCAACCAGATGACCCGACGGTAGCTGCTTGCATTTCAGCCTGTCTGAGTGACATCTCTAGCTAGAATGACCATCACCTGCAGCTTAACCTTACGAAGACAGAACTCCTGGTGATTCCAGCTAACCCATTGATTCATCACAACTTCTCTATACAGCTGGGTTCATCAACTGTTACTCCATCAAGAACAGCCAGAAACCTAGGAGTTGTGACGGATCATCAGTTAAGCTTCACAGACCACATTGCTACAACGACCCGGTCCTGCAGGTTTGCCTTATACAACATTAGGAAGATTAGACCCTTCCTGTCAGAGCAAGCCACCCAACTTCTTGTCCAAGCTCTTGTTCTCTCCAGGCTGGACTATTGTAATGCTCTCCTGGTGGGCCTTCCTGCATATACTGTCAATCCTCTGCAAATGATCCAGAATGCAGCAGCGAGGGTTGTCTTCAATGAGCCAAAAAAGGGTCACGTTACTCCTCTCCTCATCAGGTTACACTGGCTACCAGTAGCCGCTCGCATTAAATTCAAGGTACTGATGCTTGCCTACAAGACGACCACTGGCACGGCACCAACAATCCTTAATCTCACTGGTTAAATCTTATGTGCCCTCCAGAAGTTTGCGCTCTGCAAGTGAACGACTCCTTGTGGTGCCATCCCAAAGAAGATCAAAATCAATCTCACAGATCTTTTCCTGGACTGTGCCCAGCTGGTGGAATGACCTCCCAATCTCAATTCTCAGTCTTTACTCATTTTCCAGAAACATCTTAAGACTCATCTTTTTCGACAGCACTTAACCAGCTAATATTAAAACTTTTCCTTTTCTTGTCTTTTCATTTATTAAAAAAAAAAAAAAAAAAAAAAAACCTGGCTATGTTTTCTGTATTACACTAACTGAGACTTGTCATGGCACTTGTATACTGTTGTTGTTCTCTTGTTGACCTGACTGCTTCTATTGTTCTCATTTGTAAGTCGTTTTGGATAAAAGTGTCTGCTAAATGATTAAATGCAAATGTTAAATGTAATATCTAAAGAGATATTCTTTATCAAAGTTAAGACTGCTATGCCCCCCTAAAACATATTCATACACGGGTAAAACATGTTCAAACTCATCTCTACATCATGATGTGGAAATATTTGCATAATGCCGCCTAAATGTTCACACAAAGAAAGAAGGCGTGGTTTCTGTAACTGCAGTTAGTGTTGAAGCAGTCATGTCAGGGAGATGCTGTGTGTATCTAGACGAAAGCAAAAGCACGTTATTTGGCCTTCAGAAAGTAGATGCATTTAGCTACGACAATCTGGCACTTCTGAATCAGCTACTGTAAGTATGTTTTGTTATAAGTTGAATGTTCAAATATGGATGTTTTGCACATTGTGTGTGTGTGTGTGTGTGTGTGTGTGTGTGTGAGAGAGAGAGAGAGAGAGAGAGAGAGAGAGAGAGAGAGAGAGGGTCACACAGTGGAGTCAGCTGTCTTAACGGTCCGTGGCTTGTGTACTGCAAACACATATGAGCTTCATCACTGTGTCTGTCACAAGACTCTGTTCCTCTTTCGGCCTGAACTGATGGTAAAACTAAAGACTTTATAAATTGTCTTTACATTTATTTTGAAAGATGAAGTTTTTGATTATGGAAAGGGGTGTTACATGACTGATTGCGGTGTTCAGCCAATCACAACGCACTGGGTCAGTTGGCCAATCAGAGCAGACTGTGCTTGTGGGAAGGAGGTACTTTGTAGAAAACGACAAGTTTGAGAGAGGTGGGTGGGGCATAGAGGACCTACAATAATGGACAGCATTTGAAATATTCTGAATGAAAAATATTTTGAACATTACAGAATGTCAACATATTATATTACACCAAATACACAAAAAAAGCATCAGATGACCCTTTAAATGCTTAGTGAGGGGGCAAATAACACAACAGCCTTTATGGTTACAGAACCATAGATTAGAGAAAAAAACTAATTAACAAAAGAAAAAAAAAATACTTTTGTCAATTCTTAGATGCTAGTTTTATGATGCTTTGACATAACATGGCATGTGTAGAAATTTATGTCAGCCAAGATTTAAAAAGGATTTAAAAAGAGCTTTAAAAGTATTATGTATAAACTTACATTTGGTCACACCAGGGATACGCCATAATTTCAGAAGTGACAGAAATGTCAAATTCAATCATTTTTATGTAGGCCCATTTATGCATAATTATATCTATGTTTTTCTTGTTGTTGTTGCTATGAATCTCTTTGAATTTGCTGTAAGAAATCAAATACACTGCTGGACAATAATCAATTATTTGTAATCTATATATTTTTTTCTAATGGCAATTTTATGATTGTTTTATATACTACAATACTCAATACCACAATTATTAAAATTTTCTGCACCGAATTGTAAAACATATACTTTATACTTTCTGTCCTATAATAAATTATATGTCAATTAACACTGCATCATTCAGAAATGTTTTTTGTGTGTGTTATTGTTTTTAAAGCTACATCAGTTCATTTTGCTTTTCATTCAGCTTAGCTGCAGATATAGATGCCTTTCTCCACATTAGGCATTTCCTGATACACCTTATGTTCTATGAGCGCGAGATCACTTCTCTTTCAGTGCAATACACATTTATCTTTATCACATTTTCATAAAGTAAAAATGCTATAGTATGTAACTTTTCCTCTCCATCAGCAAATAACGATTCTGAAAGAAAACGCGCCTGATGTCTGTTTGCTAGCAATGAATGCTACCTTCATGCATCTGAATCTCAGATAAATCTCAAGCTCTTATTTCAGGGTTGTTGTTAATGCATGTGGTTATTTTAACAGTTTCCTTTCGTCTATTGTTTGTGAACAATGTGAACTGTTCTTTTTGCCTCAAAATGACTTGATCTAAATTCTAAAGACAAGGCCTCAAATATTTTCAGCAATCAAAACTTAGCTTAGAAACATAATGAACATAAAACATAATGAAACATAAAGTCTTCAGGTGTACTCTACCTTGATTCAGTGGATATATGGACATAATTTCGTACATATTTAGAAGTACTCTTAAATGCAGAGTAAAATAGGCATTTGTTATTGCATATAATCATTTAAATCTCATGCCAGATTATGATATAAACTCAAACACATCTTTGGCCACAATTTTGATTATTCCGTTACCAGAAAATGTTCTTTGCTATTAGCACGGATATAAGGCAATGTTAATTTACAGGTTATGACCATTTGATCCCGATAAAGCAGCCGCAGATGTGTAGAAACTGGGGCGGTACAGCTTTAACATGCTGTGCGCGCTCCCGCAGACCGCAATCATTTACAGCATGACACAGAAAATGCTGAAATCAAGTAAAACGGGGATGGGGGTGCATTTCAGACTTTTGTAATCGCTTTTGAGCATGCACTCGCTCTTTGCTTTCACTTTCGAAATTGCTCAAGAGGTTCAGAGGGGAGGGGAGGAGGACCACATGCGCCTGCCTCAGCAGCTCATAGACTTATATATTACATCTTCTGTAAAGATGTAAACAACCGAGACCACAGCAGGATTCACAATGACTCACAAACTTACCTGCAAATGTACACAACTGCTATTTGAACTGTGTAGCATTTTATGACATTATAAACATACACTAGAACAGATAAAACTAAAACAAGCTGCACGCTAATGTAAAACCCAATATTTATTTAAAAAAAAAAAAAATCCCCAAAAATGTACAGCAACTGATTCTGTGATATGCCTCGGTGGATGCTTTGCTTTACATGTGGACATATACGGAACTCTCCCTTCTGCCCAATTCATTCTGCTGGTCTGATTTAACATGAGTCTGATGGTAATGTTTCGTCTCTTCTGTCCTGATCAGTTCACTTCTTGTTGATCTGATGTCATAAACCAGCACAGCAACTGTCGCCACGCCCACCAAAGCAGAGAGAACCAATCGGATCGCAGCTTCAGTGAAACTACAACAGTGGATCTTGTCTGAAAAAAGAAAAACGCTGGATCAGGATTGTGCATTTAAGTGTCTTTTAAACAGTGGTGGACGAAGTACACAAATCAAGTACTTGAGTAAAAGTACAGATACATATAATAAAATATTACTCCAGTAAAAGTAAAAGTACTCCTTTTTCAATTTTACTCAAGTGAAAGTACAAAAGTACTAAATTTTTTATGTACTTAAGTAAAAAAAGTACTGAAAGATAGATGTTTGCAATTTTATATAGGCTAATTTAATTTTATATTAGCACATTTTTGTTAATTTTTTTTATAATTCTACTGCTCAAAATACCTGGGATTTTCCCCAAAATAACCACTATATGGAGTCAAGATATATTTTTGTTGTTGATATGGACTACACTGATGAGAGTAATGTTAACTGTGAAGCTTACACTGTGATGTACCTGAGAGAAAACAGAGATGACCATCTGATTTTCACCAGTAAGAACAAAGTATTTTAAAGTTTGTTGTTTTACAGAACATCACAGTTATATATGACATGAAAATAAGGCCTGAAGATTTTAAGGAAAATATAATTATATTTTCATAATGATTTTTTTCCTTCTCAAACCTTGTCTGGGGTGTAAAAACACCACTGGCCAAACGGGGTGCATCTCTTCCCCTCTTTGATAATTACTGTAGTTACCATGTTCTGAACATCACATCCTTTCATTTCTCCCCAAATGTAATCCATATATATATATATATATATATATATATATATATATATATATATATATATATATATATATATATATATATATATATAGGTGGTTGAATAAAAATATTTGGACATTATTTATAAAAATGACCTCAAGTTAGCACCAGCAAGCTTGTTAGCTAGACAGTATTTTCAGTACGGTTATGAATAACGTCCTTAATAACAATGGATGAAAAGTTTACGGCTCTACTGATGATTAAGTCTAGAGTGTGTCCACCTTTGTGTGTGGGTCCATGTACATACTGAATCGACAAGTAAAAAAAAGCCTCAAGTCCAAATATTAATTTATGAACAATTAACTGTTTGACAAACACTTCCTGCTTCGATGTCCTGATCTGAATTAAAAAAAATCTCAAACATGCTCCGATGTCCCGATCTGAATCAACCGAGTCGCGACCAGGCTCCGAAGTGGCGATCTGAATCTACCGAGTCGCGAACAGGCTCCGAAGTGCCGATCTGAATCAACCGAGTCGCGAACAGGCTCCGAAGTGGCGATCTGAATCTACTGAGTCGCGAACAGGCTCCGAAGTGCCGATCTGAATCAACCGAGTCGCGAACAGGCTCCGAAGTGGCGATCTGAATCAACCGAGTCGCGAACAGGCTCCGAAGTGCCGTTCTGAATCAACCGAGTCGCGAACAGGCTCCGAAGTGCCGATCTGAATCAACCGAGTCGCGAACAGGCTCCGAAGTGCCGATCTGAATCAACCGAGTCGCGAACAGGCTCCGAAGTGCCGATCTGAATCAACGGAGTCGCGAACAGGCTCCGAAGTGCCGATCTGAATCAACGGAGTCGCGAACAGGCTCCGAAGTGCCGTTCTGAATCAACCGAGTCGCGAACAGGCTCCGAAGTCCCGATCTGAATCAACCGAGTCGCGAACAGGCTGCGAAGTGCCGATCTGAATCAACCGAGTCGCGAACAGGCTCCGAAGTGCCGATCTGAATCAACCGAGTCGCGAACAGGCTCCGAAGTGCCGATCTGAAAACTTCGACCAAAGAATGTAAAAAAAAATAAAATAACTCAATTTCTCTAATAACTCTATACTCTAATAACTCTACAAATCTATGAAAGACTCAGATCACGTGTCTAAAAATAAATCGCTATAGTAAAAGAGAAATAATAAGAGGAGTGAAGTTTCCTACTGTTCTGCTGTTTGGTCCTCACGCGCGTCTGACGCTCTGCGGCGCGTCTCCGCCCCTCACACGCGCGTTTACAGCGCTAAATTAATCATCTTTGCCAATTATTATACATTTACTTCATTGTACTTCATTTATTATTGTTCATTGATCTGTTTGAAACAAAAAAAGGTTGTATTTCAGTAATAATTCTAAATTATCAAAATAAAATATATAAAATAATGGTTTCTATTTTAATACCCTTAAAAATATTATCTATTTCTGTGATGTGCAGCTGTATTTTCAGCATCATTCCTTCAGTCTTCAGTGTCACATGATCTTTAGAAATCATGAAAATATGATGATTTATTATTAGAACTATTAATAGTTGTGCAAGCAAATTTTATTTTGGAATCTGTGATCTGTGAAAGTGTTTTAAAGTTTATGGTTTTACAGAACATCACAGTTATATATGACATGATAATAAGGCCTGAAGTTAGGAAGAACATTTTAAGGAAAATATCATTATATTTTCATAATGATTTTTTCCTTCTCAAACCTTGTCTGTGGTGTAAAAACACCCCTGGCCAAACGGGGTGCATCTCTTCCCCTCTTTGATAATTACTGTAGTTACCATGTTCTGCACATCACATCCTTTCTTTTGTCCCTAGATGTAATCTATATACACATATATATATATAGGTGGTTGAATAAAAATATTTGGACATTATTTATAAAAATTACCTCAAGTTAGCACCAGCTTGTTAGCTAGACATTTAGCATCAGCTACAATATTTACTTATTTTCAGTACTGTTATGAATAAACATTCATGTCTGTCTAACGTTACTCGTCTAGTTAATCCAAACAATATACATATGTATAACGTTACTGTTAATACACAATATAAAAACAGATGTCATGGTAGCATTTTAATAAAACTGTTAATATTACGGTAGCGGGGAATTTGGACATGCATGAGTTATTTTATTTAATCTGTGTTAGTTTAAGGTTATTTTATTTTATTTTTTAACCTAAAACACAGAGACGATTGATGTCAGCATTTCAGTGGGCTTAAACAGATCACTCTTTACAGCGGATTTAGTTCCCAAACAACTGACAATTTTGACCTAAATATGATTTTCAGTTACAATAATTAATCCTAAATTTCGATATTAATAACTTACTTTTAGCAACATCAGACGCACGCGCGCTCACAAGATCTCCCGCTTCTTACTTCTGTAGACTCGCACTTAACGGTTCATTTGAATGAAGTGAGTGGTCGACTCCAGAACAGCTGCAATCGGATCATTCTAATTCGTAAACGAATCGTTTGGTGCGATTCGCGATCCGATTACAGTTTATTTTGAAAAGACTCAGTTAGTTCATGATGAATCAGACACCGCTTCTGCGTGTCGGAGCACATGATATATTATAGGGAGTAACGATATGTTTTATGAAATGTAGTGAAGTTAAAAGTACTATCTTCTGCTTTGGAATGTAGTGAAGTAAAAGTAAAAGTAACTCAAAATAAAACTACTTCAGTAAAGTACAGATACTTGAAAAATGTACAGTAACGAAGTAAAGCTACTCCGTTACTGTCCACCACTGCTTTTAAACAGACGTACAGGTGCCAGTTTGTGGGTTATTATTAGGAGTACAAGCATCTACTGGGAAGACAAGGTGTGCATATTTGATTGTCTGCATGCACACTTTCCTTGCTTAGTCAAATAACAACTACTATGGATGTAGAATATACAGCAATTCTAAACTGTTTTTTATTCACTCCTAAAAATGTGTGTGATTATGAGATTTATTGTCCATGATCATTGACTAACGTTTTTAAATCAGCACTGCCCCCCACCCCAACCTCCCCATGGCTCCCAGACACCAGATTCACTTCTGTATCAATCTGTTCTCTATTCCTGTAAACTCTAGGAAACAAATAAATAAAGCAAGCAAATGCGCCGCCAATAACCGTAAAGCATAAATCCCAACGAATGCATGAGCAGTTAAATGGTAAATGGACTGCATTTATATAGCGCATTAAACAGACCCCATGGCCATCCAAAGCGCTTTATAAATTGCCTCACATTCAACCATTCACTCACTCATTCATATATATATATATATATATATATACATCAAATGCAATGTAATTTCACTTTGGATAAAGCATCTGCCAAATACATAAATGCACGTTTTAATTGGTGTATACAGTCCCTTATAGGCCAATCCCTAGCGGAAATATGAATAATATGTACTGCACCAATGCAATAAATACGTGTTGGGTTTTGACTTCAACCAGGCCAATAAACTAACAGTGGATTACAGAGTGAAAAACTAAAATCACACTGATTTACTTTACTTAACACATCTGCTTTGTAAAGAAATGGGAATATCATCAGTCGTGTACCTGAACTCGGCTGATGGGGTCCAGTAGAGTTGTTATTCTCGGTTTGATTGACAGTTGATTTGTTCACCACAGAGCTGGATGTCACAGGATTGGAGCTTGATGAACTTTCTGATGATGTAGAACTTCGTGGAGTCTCTGGCAATGACAGATGATACTGTTACATTAGTCTCACCACACACACTTCTGATCTTTATTTACAAAAAAATATATTTTTCAATGCAATTAAAGCAGCCAATATCATAAAATGAGGATGTGAGGAATATTGAAAGTAATAGAACACATTTTACAGTGCCAAATACATCATTCAAATGAAGGTTAGTGTAAATTAAACCATAATGTTCTATTCACCATAGATTGTAAGATTAAAACTCATGTATATGGTTTCATCGCCGACAATTATGAGTTGATAAAGTCCAGAGTCTGTGGTTCTGGCGTTTGTGATGGTCAGAGATCCAATCTGATCCAGTTTGAGTCTGTCTCTGAATCTTCCATCGGCACTATCATAGATTGAGATGGTTTGTGTAAGTCTGTTCATTTCAGCTATTCTTGTGCTTCCAAACATCCACTGTATCAACAAATATTTCTGTGCTTCAGAAACATCATTGTGTAGGCGTGACAGAATCTCCCCCCATCACTGATATTCTCCTCACCGCATCGGTCACATCTAGAAAGAAAACAGAAACACATTTTGTCACAGACTGAAGGTCTGTTCACACCAAGAACGATAACTACGAAGATAACCATAACAATAACTATATAACATACAATGATACAATGAAGGCTGGTTAGTATAATTAAAACAGAACCTTTAATAATAATAATAATAATAATATATATATATATATATATATATATATATATATATATATATATATATATATATTGGAAAATACAGACAAATTGAGGCTCTGAGACAAACATAGCCCATTAAATCAATCCATGGACAACATCATATAGAACCACCAGAGATTTGGCCCCAATCTAGACTACATCCCTATGTACAATAAATGTCATTTATACAAGCTGTGTGCTGTTGGAGATTTACAAGATTGTAGTTTCAGTCACGTGATAGCACTCTGAGGATCTGCTGAATAAATCGTATTCAGCTGAATAAGTTAGTTTCGAAATAAATTGGCCTCAATATCACAATGTTTTCTGATGCATGTAACTAATTTAAGATGGTTTATTACTATTGTATATTTCTAGACGAATTCCTTCAGGAATAAATTACTCACCACACTCCAAAACTAATAAATAAAATTACCTTCCTTCTGTAAAGAAATGTCTGAGAAAATTCCCTTACGAAAATGAACCATGGATTTACTACCAATAATTATAATAATAAAATCATGTTTACTGTTGTAATGTTGTTATTTTGTCATTACATATAATCAATATGCAAAAAAAGGGGTTTATTATAATACAAACCTGGTTAATTTTTGTATACAGTAAATAACGAGCTTACAAAAAATAGAATAAGACATAAAAATTAATTCATAACTTACCAACCAGACGACAAAGGCACAAACAGAATAAAACAAAAGAGTTAAACATTATTCCCTGGCCGTTTGTCAAGCACTTACGCTGTAGATAACAGAAAATGACCCGAGTTTTGTCTCTTCATGACGTCATGCATGGGGGGTTGGGGGTTGGTCGCTAGTAGGCGTTCCCGCTGCAGGTTGCCTAGTAACGTTTATGAGTGACATAAGAGGATGTCATGTCAGGTTGTTGACACTTCTTATTTCTTTCTCTGTTTTATTTTTTTTTTATTTTTTTATTAATTGTCAGTTACCATGAGTCAAAATAGCAGAATAGATATCTGGAATTGGAAATTTTACTACTCAAATCTACGGGGCTGTTTACACAACACCATGTTCAACTAAAAAAAAATCACGTGTTTTGTCCTTTTCATTTACATGACAAAAACATTCTGGAGCGCTGAAAATGCAAACTTCTGAAAATGATACCAACCCCGGCCATGAACACTTGAAGAAATTATGATGTAATGAAGTTCTGCCTAAAATTAATTCATGTTAGTTGACTGTATATAAACTGTTATTTGTGAAATTAACATTATTGAACACATTCACTTCTGATAACAGAACACTCTTTTGCGATGTAGATACATACATTTTCTGAAAAGCTGCTTTGGAAACAATGTGCACTGTGAAAAGAGATATACAAATGAATTTGCATTTGATTTAATATGTATTGCATGTTCAGACTATCCACCTTATTCACACCATTATGCTTTGTGCGAATTAGATGTAAACAATCAGTGAAAGGCTTGCTCTATGAACTCAATAAATGTTTCTTTATTTATTTGTAACTGGGTACAATGCGATGAAATTATTCTACTCAATTTCATCCACTGAACACTGACATTTAATAGTGTAAGAACATAAACAAGGTACTTTCAACAGACCATGAATAACCCCATACACTGTAAAAACTAAAGGTGCTTCAGATATCTTTTTAAATACTCTATGAACTTAAAAAATTATTTTAAGTGCCTCGAAGCTCTTTTTCTCATAATGATGTGTAACTATTCGTGTTCTATTCAGAAGGGCTCATCCCTATGCCCTTGTGCATTATCTTTAGTGTGGTATGAGCACCATCCATATGTAGATGTAGATGTTTTTAGTAAAAAAAAAAATTTTTCTAAATTATTCCAGAGGTAACAGGGTAAATGAAATGGATCAGCTGCAGTGAAACCATTAAATGGGGATGTGAATGAAGTGAAAGAGCAGCAGGGGACAACTTCAGTTTGATAAGACACACCCACCAGTGTCAATCACTGTGACATCATCAACAGTTGAGCTCTACAGCATACAATGTATTTCTTACTTTTAAGAAACTGACCCATGTGCGGTTGAGCTTTTAAAATGGTTTTGGTTTTAGATCAACAATGTTTATGAAACTCTTTTATAATTCACTCTTTCCACAGCAGTTTTATTTAAGTTGCTATCCACACATATCATGACCCCCAAGAATATTTGAATATATCAAAAGAAAGAACAAAGAGACTGTTTTAAAACAATAACAACAAAACATTTATCCCCTTTTCTTTTTTAATCAACCCCTGAAATGTTGGCAAATTCCAAGCAAACAAAACAACTTTTCAAAGCCAAATGTGAGACATCAAAGTCTTCAAAAGGTTTTTTGAGTCAAAACATCAACACCTCCACAGCTTGCACAGTTATAGCCTACCTCCATGTTTTTTGTTCAGATTTAATTATATTATTATGGGTTTCAATTCACAATCTTCAACCTAATTTTCTCTTTTATAATTGTTGATCTATTTTGTGTTCGTTATCGTTTTCTATAGAAACAAAAAAATATTCTGTATTTCTATTTTTGCCTCATACCAATACAGTTGTCTTTGATCAATGTAAGCATCAGATGGCGCTAATTCACTATTTAGCGATCGTGTGTGTGTGTGTGTGTGTGTGTGTGTGTGCGCGCGCGTGTGTGTGGTTGCTGCCTGCCGCCATAGGAACTTCATACAGTCTTTCAGATGTTGGAAAAATAAACTTGGAGTTTCCCTTTTCGTTGGATTAATTAAGCATTAATAGCTTAAAACCCCTCTTTGCTGGTCTTTAGTGGGTAGCTATTGTCGCTGTCAGTCGGGTGGGTGTGGTTCAGTATTACAATTCATCGAAATCATATTTCTTCGGAATCTACAACAATATGACGAGCACTTTACACGTATTTCTGTTTTTATTTCTAATGTGCGGTAAGTGTGATTTATGTTTATTCTTTAACACTTTCGGTTTCACTCTGAGCACTTAATATTGATGTTCTCTTATTCCTTAAAATCCAGTTACAATTTCGCCTGTCCTTCTTCACTTTTGTAATAGCTCATTTTCTCCTTGTTTAAAAACTCTTGGGTGCTTAAATAAAACGTAAAGCGCTTTCCCAAGAGCTTGTTTAATTTAAACTAGCAGTTTAAAATCTGCATCCTGACGCAAACCAGTTAAAATAAATCTGCGACATCGGACTTCGATTGTTTGATAGGACTATAACAATGCCTTAACACTGAGTTTGGGTGGAAAGTTATTGACTGAAGACTTTTAAACACTTTAAGAATATTTATGCATTTGAACATTTCACGCATTTCCCGGGAATCGAACCCACGCCCTTGGCTTTGTTGGTGCCAGTTTTTTTTTCTAATTTATTGTATTTTTATGAATTAGTTCATAATAGTTCACAATTCTAATATGCATTTTTCTTAAAGACCAAAATTCTTAACATTTTAATGAATACAGTTTTGTCGGAAACTGTTCGAGTATGATAACTGGTTGGTAGGCCCTTGGTTGAAATCCAAAATCAGTGTTAAAATCAAGACAAAACAATCAATGCCAAAAAATCGTACATTTTCACATTTTAATATTTCCCTTTTTTGCATAAATGCGTCTGCTAAATAAACATAAAATGTAGATTGTCCTTAGATTCTAAATCAACTTCTTTTCTCATTATTTTGTCAATGCTGTTCTGAATAAGACCTTCCTTGTTACTATAGGTCTGTTTCTGTTTGTTCCTCAGGTGTGTATGTTGCTGATGAAGTAAAGTCAGTATTGGCGATGGAGGGAGATTCTGTCACTTTAAACCCTGATCTTAATCAAACACAGGGATTTACAATGATACAGTGGTGGTTTGGAGATATCAGCCCATTCATTGCTGAAATCTATGCAAATGCGACCTCATATCCCAACGATGAGATATTCAGAGACAGACTGCAGCTGAACCAGACTGGATCTCTTTTCATCAAGAACACCAGAACCACAGACTCGGGGCTTTATAAACTAGAGGTCCACTGCAACAGTGAAGCCTCATATATGACATTCAGTCTTACTGTCTATGGTGAGGACATTTATTATTTGAGTAATTTAGATATTTCAGGTTGTTGTTCTTAAACTGAGATTTAAAGTGCAACAAGCTAGTATTTTATGATGTTATGTGCAATGTATTTCCACAATCTCAAAGTCATGCTGTTGTTGGGAATGGGCCACAGGGATCACTATAATATAAATATCCAAGTAGATGCAATTGGCAACTTACTCCAGGGTGTAAATAATTATTAGTTGGCATATAGGCCTACAAGTGTGTTACCAGTTTATTCACTCGCAGTCACACTAATAACTGTCTTTCATTATATTCCAGCTGCGGGTCTGTCTCCAGGTGCTAAAGCAGGAATAGCAGTTGTTGTTCTGCTGGTGTTTGCAGCTGCAGCTATTGATATGATGTGCTATCGCTGCTTTTTCTCTGATGAAGAAGTGTAAGTAGCTGATACAGCAGGAGAACATTTTGTTTAAGTGTATAATGATGAAATACTGTGGGCTAAGTCACTTTACAGTATATATCGCCACTCTATCTGTGATTGTTGGCGTTTCTTACATGTTCATCTGCAAACTCATGTATGATACTTATTTCTCTGTTTCTATGTGCCGCTGTGACACATGAAGTAAGTACAGTTTCAGTTATGGAAGGAGAAACTGTCATGCTAAAGCCTGATATCAAAGTCAAGAGAGGTGATGAGATCCTGTGGAAGTTTGGACCTCAGAGGGTTTCTATCGCTGAAATCAGAGAAGGGGCCAGAGAGATATCTGAGTTTGCCGATGGGATGTTCAAAGACCGACTGACGCTGGATCAGACTGGATCTCTGACCATCACAAACACCAGAACCACAGACTCTGGATCTTATGAACTACAGATGAAATGTAGCGGCGGGGTTTCAGAAGAGATATTCGGTGTTAACGTCTGCGGTTATGGTCAGTTCTAGTCTTCATCCATAGTCTTTCTTCTACAGTTAACTCAGGTCAAACTTCTTAACTAGAGACTCTTTGTAATTGCAGTCTTTGGAAATGTAAGATTAAAGATTCAAAATCTCCCTTTGAAATACATTGTAACATAAATGTGTGTTAACATGAGTCAGGGCAAAGGAGAGACACTTGAAGCAGTGTAAAGAATCTT
Organism: Carassius auratus; assembly: GCF_003368295.1. Lineage (NCBI taxonomy): Eukaryota > Metazoa > Chordata > Actinopteri > Cypriniformes > Cyprinidae > Carassius > Carassius auratus. Next base: position 52,914 of record NW_020525186.1, on the reverse strand, counting down.
TCTGTCTATCTATGAAGCTTAAAGTTTAACACCTTTCTCGTTCTCTGTGCTACTGTCACAGTTGAAGAGGAGACTAGATTTGTGATGGAGGGAAGGTATACTTGTCACGGTTGGGTTAAGGGAAAAACACAAGGAAAGGGTAAGATCCAATAGCAGGTAAGGTTTATTGCACAAACAGGTTAAATACAAAATAAAACTGTCTTGAGAGACAAACCAAACAAAAAGGGAACCGGATGAAACAGGGAACTCGGAAGAACGAGAAGGTAGAGGAAGTCTGGGGGAACGAGAGCATGAGACACATAGGGTAAGGACTCCATAAAGACGACAGAGAAAGACAGCTCTATATAGGGAGACTAATGACTAAGGATAGTCAACACCTGTGCGATTTAATTGGAGTGCAATTACTGTGACGACATGACCAGACAAGCGGAATTAAAGTGCCTATGGTGAAGTGCCTAAGGAGAAGTGCGCTCACTAGGGGACACCCAGGAAACAGAGACTGATAGCGTGACATTACCCCCTCCCCTACGGAGCAGCTACCAGATGCTCCACCTGAAACCCCGGAAAACCCAACAGAAAAAGAGGTAGGAGGGAGGTGAAGCGGAGGCGGACTAGGGGGAGGGACGGAGGGTCAGAAAACAGAGACAAACAACCAGGTGGAATGGAGAGACAAAGACAGGACAACCAGGTAAAATGGAAGAAAAGAGACGGAACAACCAGACGTGATGGAAAGGCAGAGACAGGAAGGTGTAACACAAAACAAGGAGTCCAGGAGGGTGGTGGACCGGCGGAAGGAAAGAGGGGAGGGATGGAGGGCCAGGTCCAACGGAGGAAAATAGAAAAAACAAAAAACAAATGAAAACAAAAACATTGGTAAATGGAGGACATTAGGTGATGCCCACCCGGGCGGAACAGAGGGCCATCACCCCCATGTGGTCAAAGCAGAAGCCCCCCCAGGGCGGAGCGGAAGGCCACCACCTCCACGTGGTCGCGGCCGAAGTCCCCCAGGGCGGAGCGGATGACCACCACGTCCTCTTGGTCACCGCCGGAGTCCCCCAGGGCGGAGCGGATGACCACCACGTCCTCATGGTCACCGTCGGAGTCCCCCAGGGCGAAGTGGTCTCGGGCACTGCATCGGGAACGGCCTCCGGCACCGCATCGGGAAAGGTTTCGGGCCCCGCCTCGGTCTCCGGAACCGCAACGGACACCGCCTCGGCTTCGGGCCCCGCCTCGGCCTCCGGAAAAGCATCGGACACCGCCTCGGCCTTGGGCACCGCCTCGGCCTCCGGAACAGCATCGGGCACCGCCTCGGGCACCGCCTCGGCATCGGCCTCTGGAACGGCCTCGGGCACCGCCTCGGCCTCGGGAACAGCATCGGCCTCGGGAACAGCATCGGGCTCCGCCTCGGCATCGGGCACCGCATCGGCCTCTGGAACAGCATCGGGCACCGCGTCGGCCTCTGGAACGGCATCGGGCCCCGCCTCGGCATCGGGCCCCGCCTCGGCATCGGCCTCTGGAACAGCCTCGGGCACCGCCTCGGGAACAGCATCGGCCTCTGGAACAGCATCGGGCTCCGCCTCGGCATCGGGCACCGCATCGGCCTCTGGAACAGCATCGGGCACCGCCTCGGCATCGGGCACCGCATCGGCCTCTGGAACAGCATCGGGCACCGCCTCGGCCTCTGGAACAGCATCGGGCACCGCCTCGGCATCGGGCACCGCCTCGGGAACTGCATCGGCAACAGCCTCGGGCACCGCCTCGGGAACTGCATCGGGAACAGCATCGGCATCGGCCTCTGGAACAGCATCGGGCTCCGCCTCGGCATCGGGCACCGCATCAGCATCGGGCACCGCCTTGGCAACAGCATCGGCCTCGGGAACAGCATCGGGCTCCGCCTCGGCATCGGGCACCGCGTCGGCCTCTGGAACAGCATCGGGCACCGCCTCGGCATCGGGCACCGCCTCGGCATCGGGCACCGCCTCGGCATCGGCCTCGGGAACAGCCTCGGGCACCGCCTCGGGAACAGCCTCGGCCTCGGGAACAGCATCGGCCTCGGGAACAGCATCGGCCTCGACCTCTGGAACAGCATCGGGCTCCGCCTCGGCATCGGGCACCGCATCGGCCTCTGGAACAGCATCGGGCACCGCATCGGCCTCTGGAACAGCATCGGGCACCGCCTCGGCATCGGGCACCGCATCGGCCTCTGGAACAGCATCGGGCACCGCCTCGGCATCGGGCACCGCCTCGGGAACTGCATCGGCATCGGGAACAGCATCGGGCTCCGCCTCGGCATCGGGCACCGCCTCGGGAACTGCATCGGCATCGGGAACAGCCTCGGGAACAGCATCGGCCTCTGGAACAGCATCGGCCTCGGGAACAGCATCGGCCTCGGCATCGGGCACCGCCTCGGCATCGGGCACCGCCTCGGCATCGGGCACCGCCTCGGCATCGGGCACCGCCTCGGCATCGGGCACCGCATCAGCATCGGGCACCGCCTCGGCAACAGCATCGGCCTCGGGAACAGCATCGAGCTCCGCCTCGGCATCGGGCACCGCCTCGGCAACAGCATCGGCCTCGGGAACAGCATCGGGCTCCGCCTCGGCATCGGGCACCGCATCGGCATCGGGCACCGCATCAGCATCGGGCACCGCATCGGCATCGGGCACCGCCTCGGGAACTGCATCGGCATCGGGAACAGCATCGGGCTCCGCCTCGGCATCGGGCACCGCCTCGGCATCGGGCACCGCCTCGGCATCGGGAACAGCCTCGGGCTCCGCCTCGGGAACTGCATCAGGAACAGCATCGGCCTCGGGAACAGCATCGGGCTCCGCCTCGGCATCGGGCACCGCATCGGCATCGGGCACCGCCTCGGGAACTGCATCGGCATCGGGAACAGCATCGGGCTCCGCCTCGGCATCGGGCACCGCCTCGGCATCGGGCACCGCCTCGGGAACTGCATCGGCATCGGGAACAGCCTCGGGCACAGCATCGGCCTCGGGAACAGCATCGGGCTCCGCCTCGGCATCGGGCACCGCATCGGCCTCTGGAACAGCATCGGGCACCGCCTCGGCATCGGGCACCTCCTCGGGAACTGCATCGGGCACCGCCTCGGCATTGGGCACCACCTCGGGCACCGCCTCGGGAACAGCATCGGTATCGGCCTCTGGAACAGCATCGGGCACCGCCTCGGCATTGGGCACCGCCTCGGGCTCCGCCTCGGGAACTGCATCGGGCTCCGCCTCGGGAACTGCATCGGGCTCCGCCTCGGGAACTGCATCGGGCTCCGCCTCGGGAACTGCATCGGGCTCCGCCTCGGGAACAGCCTCGGCCTCTGGGACTTTCTCCAGGCCTTGAGGGACGGTCGACGCCTGTCTCCTCCTCCTCCGTCCTCCACGATGGCGAGTCGGCGGCACCTTGTCTGGAGACTCAGGCGTTGAGTCGTCCATCTTAAGCTGTGGCTCTGGGCTGGCGACAATCCTGTGCTGTGGTGCTAGGCTGGCGGCCATCTTGTGCTGTGGCGCTGGGCTGGCGGCCATCTTGTGCTGTGGCGCTGGGCTGGCGGCCATCTTGTGCTGTGGCGCTGGGCTGGCGGCCATCTTGTGCTGTGGCGCTGGGCTGGCGGCCATCTTGTGCTGTGGCGCTGGGCTGGCGGCCATCTTGTGCGGTGGCGCTGGGCAGGTGGCAGTCTTGTCTGGAACTTCTGGTGTGGTTGTTGCATCCCACTGAGCACGATGGTGCAGGTATTTGGTAAACCCCCAAAAGTCCAGGATCTCTAACCCCTTCATCTCCCATTGAGGTAAAGGATCATCCAGGCAATTATTAAACAAATCTTTAAGTGCTGCATCATTGTAACCTAACCCGACTGCCAAAGTCCAAAACAATTGCGCCAGGCCACCCACCTCGCTTCCCTTTTGATGAAGGGTGGTTAAGTTCCGGAATCTCCTCCTCCGTTCCTCCATGGTGGCTGGGGAACAGATTCGAAATCTCACACCGCTGGATCTAGGCATGATGGAGTCCTTCTGTCACGGTTGGGTTAAGGGAAAAACACAAGGAAAGGGTAAGATCCAATAGCAGGTAAGGTTTATTGCACAAACAGGTTAAATACAAAATAAAACTGTCTTGAGAGACAAACCAAACAAAAAGGGAACCGGATGAAACAGGGAACTCAGAAGAACGAGAAGGTAGAGGAAGTCTGGGGGAACGAGAGCATGAGACACATAGGGTAAGGACTCCATAAAGACGACAGAGAAAGACAGCTCTATATAGGGAGACTAATGACTAAGGATAGTCAACACCTGTGCGATTTAATTGGAGTGCAATTACTGTGACGACATGACCAGACAAGCGGAATTAAAGTGCCTATGGTGAAGTGCCTAAGGAGAAGTGCGCTCACTAGGGGACACCCAGGAAACAGAGACTGATAGCGTGACAATACTACTCTCAGCCGTTTTACTAAAGGAATACAGAAAAATGAGCTTATCGTGTGGCTGTTTGGAGATCAAGAGACTCTCATTGCTCAGATGACGGGAGGATCCAGAAAGACCTTTGATGGTCCTGATGGGAGATTCAGAGGCAGGCTGAAGCTGGACAGAAGCACTGGAGATCTGACATCATCAGACGCATGAAATATGAACATAGTGGACATTATGAACTACAGATCAGCTGCAGCAGCCAAGGAACCTATTACAAGACATTCAAAGTTGTTACAAATGGTGAGTAATTGTCTCTCAGTTTATCATTTGAAGGTCTTTGTGAAGAAGAGTGATCATGTGATGCTTTTAGAATCAGTTCGTATCTGTGAATTTAAAGAATGTTTATGCAATTAATTTTAATTAATCTTTTTAAAGGGACAGTTCACCTAAAAATGTATATCGTCATAATTTAATCACCCTCGTTTCAAAGCCAGCATTCCAAAAATGTGTTTTGTTTTCCAATACAAAAAACTCTAAATCAAGATGCGTTTCCTTGAGATAAAAAAATTACCATATAAGTGTGTCAAGTTTTATATCTGAGTAACTGAGTATTTTGTTCTCCAGGTATGTTTGGTCCCAAGACTGTGTCAGTGATGGAGGGTGAATATTTACGTCTTTACTCTGAAATTCTCATAGAAAGAGGTGAGCAGGTGCAGTGGAGCTGTGAAGGTAAACCTCTTGCAACTGGGATGAATGGAGACTTTAAAAAGACTTCATACGGTGATGATGAGAGATTCAGAGACCGACTGGAGCTGGTCCATCTAACAGGAGATCTCATCTTCAGAAACGTTAGAACTAGTGACACTGGAGTCTATCAACTACAGATCAGCAGCATCAAGAAAAGAAACATAAATAGGGAATACACTCAAGTATTTCAATATAATAATACGTACTTGACCTTTAGAAATCTTCTTTCTGTTTAATATGCCGTTGTCTGTGTTTCTGGCTGATTCCACAGGAAACAGAGTGAATGAATCAGAGACTGCAGAGATGCCTTTGCTGAGTAAAGAGGATGTGGATGGAGTGAATGAGCAGCTCATGATGAGTGCAGTTTGATGAGATAAGACACGCCCACCAGGGTGAATCACTCTGACATCATCAACATGTGAAGTCATCTCAGAACACAGTTCCGCTGTTCTGTCATCATTTATTCACAATCACGTCGCTCCAAACCTGCATGACTCTTTGTTCGTTGTATAACTTGTCTTCTTTTGAGTTATGTATGTTTGTAATATTGTGAGAGAACAGAACTTTTAATTATTCATTCTGTATAAAAGAGACAGGAATGAAAAAAGAATTTCAGAAACTTATTTGACCGTCAGTGCCAGATTTCAGTGTTACTCAACTTCAGTCTATGTGACTCTCATTGTAGTAATTAACCGTCTACTTTATATTCGTTCAGTATTTTGACTTTTCATTTCATTTAAATGGTAAACTTTCTTCTTTTTTTCTGCTATATTAAATAATTATACTTAAAAATAAGAAGTTTCCCGGTCACAGTCCCAGCTAGTGACAGGGCCTTTCTGTGTCCCCATTTTTCAAAACACTTATAAATCATACAGAATGAGTTTTTTTGAGAAAGTAAAAATGCACAAAGTTTCCTGTGAGGGTTAGGGTTAGGGGTAGGGCCATACATACATTTTGTACAGTGTAAAAAACATTACGACTATGGGATGAATCCACTTTTCACAAAACCAAAGTGTGTGCGTGTGTGTGTGTGTGAGTGTGTGTGTTAGCCATGTGATGTGCTGGCTATCCATCCAGGAAGTTTCTCTCACATGTGGACCGAGGCGCTGGGATTGAGGACAAGCCGTTTGGAAAATGAATGGATTGATGTTTTAAAGTGATTTTGTTTATATCCATACTGAAGTACTTGACTGATGAACATGCCTTATTGCACTTACACCAACATTTTTTTAGGACACTACATTTTGTTGAGCCACGGATTATTCATTTCTGTTTGCATTATTCTCATTTGTTAGTCATTTAAATAAATGTTCACATAAAGATAACTGATCTGTAAGTGTCTACATGATTTGTCTACGTATTAAATACTGTCTTCTAGGGGACAAACACTGATTCTTCTATTGACTGATGACATTGTAAAATATGTTGATGTTTTTCCATGTTCACTCACTAGTTGGCGCTCCAGCAGAGTCTTTGGGAGGGACAAGTTTAACAAAGATTCTGACACATAGATTGAAAGAGAACATGTAGATGGGTCACTGAAATGACAGACAGTATGGTGTATACAACTCAAGCCTCTTACAGCTCATTACAATTGTATTAAGGCTATGTAGGCTACAGTATGCTTCAGATAACTTTATCAAACAAGTGAAAACCATTAACATATATGTTTTAGAAGTACAGTTCTTTGAGAAATCTTTCTTTGGAAATTATTTTTGCTTGTAGCTTAAATAATAAACCCACTTTTCTTTACAAACCTCGGCTGTGTTCAAAATGGCCTAAATGTTTTCGGAGTGCACTACAAAGGGAGCACAGTTTTGATAATCACGCTATAATCATGCTCGTTAAAATTGAACTATTCAATTTTATTTCAAAAATAACTATGTAAATTACGTAAGAAGAACTTTAAGCTTTCCAAATCTGTCAAAGTGGATGGTGAAGTCTTCAAAAGGCATAGGGCATAACTCTGAATAAAACACAGCCCAGCGGTGACGAGCTCTGCTTCTAACCACAGGTGGAGATGCGCAGTTCAACCACACATGTTTGCAACGCAGCTTGCTAATGTTCGTTTGGATCTGTGGTTTCAGGAAACACAGACTATGAACTTGTGGACATATGCACCACAGAAGAGAAGAGAGAAAACAATGCACATTGTATTTTAAAAGCACATTGTTGTTGCGAGGAATCCATGAATGAGTCTCTGGAAACAAAGGATTTCAATCACCATCATGATAGACATTTAAAAGCATTTAATCAGAGTTCAGTGAGCTGCTAGTCTAGATATAGGTCTGTCAGTATTTCCTGATCAGATACACAGACTGCTGAATAATATACTGAGATTTTCACAGGAGCTTCTAGTGATGATGACCTCTGCAAATCTAAATTGAAATCAAAAGGCAGTGATCAGTGATCACATTAATCATAAAATAATGTAGGATTCCTTTATTTATATACAGATTATGGATATACTGAATAGTTAATATACACCTCCACAATTTGTTTGCACATATCAGGCCTTGTGACATTCAAGTTCACATAAACACAGCTGTTCGATAATTTATGTTATTAACGTAATGTTATTCTATAAAGCAGGTCTGAAAAACAAACTTTCCAAAGCGCTGGTCCGTTTCTGCTCTGGGTTTCACACTTCTTCTCTCTCTCATGTTCACATGCAAGCTTAGCCACCTGTGGCAGCTGAGAGCTTCAGTTTAGTCTGACAATGTTAACATGTTAACCAATGTTTGTTCTTGCAGAAGCACAGTAAACCACAGCGTGTTTAAGGCGAAGGTGTCTCAGTGCTTGGAGTTCTTCTCTCAGCTATACTATATTTGCACAAAAATGCATGTTTTGTTTTGCATATTTTGATTTTGTAATTCAGATCAGATTGGTGTATTAAACTCATCTGTTGTTGTTTCACAAGTCATTTAACTGATGTAGTACAGCTGAGTGTGGTTTGTGTGACCTGAATCAACAACACTCAATCTGATTTTAACAGCTGATACTTGATCAGGCCTAACATCTGTTAATGGGCTTCAACTGCAATGAATGCAACTATGGGTAAAAATAGTCATGATTAGGGATACAGACCAAATTAAGAGCAGAATGAAATGTAAACTGATGGGACTAAAGTTCACACATTTAGTTTAGTGATCATGTGGCTGTGATCAGTTATTTTTCTTCTCAGGTTTTCATTTCACACTCTACATTTCTTTTTCACTACAGTGGTCAACAGAAGCGTTGCTGACTAGAACCGTTTAACAGGGTGTTTTCAGCAGTAACACCTGCGGCCAAGATGAGGTTAATGTTTGTCATCTATTATGAATAAGTTATTTTGCACTACAATCATTATATCTGCTTGATTTGTTTGTCACTTGTTTGCATCTGTCCTGCTTTATTCATCTTTGTTTAGTTTATTTTTTCCCCTTTTTTTTCTGCATGCACCAAGGGTCTGAGAGTAACAGAATTTCAGTTCTCTGTATGTACTTTATATGTACTGTACATGTGTAAGAATTGACAATAAAGCAGACTTTTGACACATTTTAAGGCATTTTAAAGATATAAATATGATATGATATGATATGATAGTGTCTCTATAATATATTTTCTAGATTAAAATCTTTGATAATTGAAGACATCAAAGATAATACAAAATCCATGAGCAATTTTGATTTCTATTATGAATTTGTTTTGATTTGTTGTATTAGTCTTGTTTAATTGACATGTGACAAATAGTCTAAAATATTTTTTATTTAATTTAATTATTCACACAGTAAACTTGACGTGTGTCCAGTGCAAAACTAAACATGGATTCATTTGTTCCAAATGCTTTAGTATAATCTTTAAATTATTTGGCCACATGCTTGACCTTTGCATACATCACAATATATACAGCTCCACTACTGTCAGGATAGTACACTAGAGACATAGTGGGATTAGTACTCTGGGGAGATTGAGCGTTGTGGATTGGCTGGGACTGGATCTGCCCGGTCCCTGAAACTACCCCCCTTCCAGGGTCCGCGACAGCGGACCTTACTCCCTGGCGTCGTGGGGGTCTGCCTTGGGGTCATGCTGGGCGTGAAGCGTGAAACTCTGTGAACAGACTTGAGTCGAGAATATCTTGGCGAAGCACCCAACACCTCTCTTCTGGTCCATAATTCTCCTAGTCTACCAAGAACTCTAATCGCCCTCCACCACACTGGGATTCCAGGATCTCCTTCACTGTGTAGATGGGTTCAGCGTCGATGGGTCGTCGTCAGGGACCGGGTCTGCAGAGGGAACAGAAACAGGTAAGAGATGGGGTTTCAACAAGGAGACGTGAAAGGCAGGGTGTTTCAGGTACTGAGCAGGAAGTTGGAGTCGGTAGGTGACGGGGTTAATCTGTCGTTCTATCGGGAATGGTCCTATGAACTTCGGGCTTAACTTCCTACAAGGTTGTTGTAACCACATGTCCTGTGTGGATAGCCATACCAGTTGGCCAGACTGGTAGGTAGGGATTTGCTTACGGTGAGCATCCGCAAAGCATTTACAGCCTGTTGAAGGTGGTGGTGTGCCTGGTTCCAGACTCTCTCGTTGTTACAGAACCAGGTGTTCACTGCGAGAACATCAGACAGCTCTCCAGACCATGGAAAAAGGGGAGGTTGATAACCAAGAATACATTGGAACGAAGTTAAGTTGCTAGATGTTTGTTGGAGGGAATTTTGGGCATATTCGGTTAAGGTGGCAAAAGGTCCTGAGGAAGTGGCTGATGTCCTGGATCTTGCGTTCCATTTGCCCATTTGCCTGTGGGTGGTAGCCAGAAGTGAGACTAACTGTGACGTTGAGCAGAGCAAGGAAGAACTTCCAAACCCTCGAAATGAACTGAGGCCCCCTGTCTGAAACAATGTCTTCTGGAATGCCAAAATTACGAAATACATGATTAAACAGAAGTTCTGCTGTTTCAAAGGCTGTGGGTAGGGCTTTCAGGGGAATCAATCTACATGCCTTGGAGAATCTATCTATGGCCACAAGGATGCAAGTATTACCATCTGAAGCTGGGAGGTCACTGACGAAGTCACTTTGTGTGTGGTAATGGCACAAAGGGCACATCCTTGGATGAATTCCTTGATATCCTCCAGCATTCTCGCCCACCAGTACTTCTTTTGAAGAGTGGAAAGTGTCTTACTGATTCATGTATGACCGGTTCCCACAGAGGAGATGAGGAGCACACTGTGGTCTTCTGACATGTAGATCTTTCCCTGCCGGATGCATGGGTGGAATGGGTTGATTTCTGGATTTTTCATGGAGTAATTCATCTAGATCCCACTGAATCGGGTTGATAAATAATCTTGTGGGCAAGATGGTCTCTGACTCTTCTGGGGTTTCTTCTAGTCTGTGAAGGTGGGATAAGGTGTCGGCTCTCGTGTTCTTGGAACCACGGCGGTAGGATATTTGAAAGTGGAACCGTGTAAAGAATAGGGCCCACCTAGCCTGGCAAGGGTTGAATCTTTTCTCTTCTTTTAGGTACTGGAGTTTCTTGAGATCTGTGAGTACAAGAAAAGGCTGCCGAGCTCCCTCCAACCAGTGGCTCCATTCTTCGAGGGCAAGTTTCACCGCAAGTAGTTCTCAATTGCCAATGTCATAGTTTCTCTTGGCTGGTGATAGTTTCTTCAAGAAAAAGGCATGTTCTGAGTACTGGGATAAGATGGCTCCCACTCCTGTTGTAGAGGCGTCCACTTCCACAATAAATTTATTCTCAGGATCTGGGTGCTGTAGCAAAGAGGCCTTTGTGAAGGCGGTGTTCTGTGCCTGGAAGGCCTGTTCTGCTTCTGGAGTCCATGGGAGTGTCTTTGGTTTACCCTTGAGTAGAGATGTCAATGGGGTGGTAATCATACTGTACTGATCAATAAACCGACGATAAAAGTTTGTGAAGCCCAGGAACCTCTGGAGTTATTTTACTGACTTGGGAGAGGGCGTTTACTAGACCTTATGGCATTACCAGATATTTGTAGTGCCCAGCTGGGGTGATGAAAGCCGTTTTTCATTTGTCTCCCTCTTGAATTCTGATCAGGTTGTAAGCACTCCTGAGATCTAGCTTGGTAAAGATACGGGCATCACAGAGTTTTTCTAGGGAGGATGGAATCAAAGGAAGTGGGTAACTAAATTTCACAGTTATTTTGTTTAGGGCTCTGTAATCTATGCAAGGTCGTAACCCACCATCTTTTTTAGGGACAAAGAAGAAGCTGGTGGCAGCTGGTGAGTGCAATGTAACCTTGTTTTAAGGTCTCTTCGACATACTCAAGCATGGCTTCCTGTTCAGGGATGGACAAGGAGTAAATTCTGCCCCTAGGAATGGGCTCTCCAGGAATGAAGTCTATTGCGCAATCCCAAGGTTGTTGGCCGATCCGGAGTCAACAATGGCCGTGGCTGAAATGGCGAGATCTTGAAATCTCAGGGTCAAACATGTAATTAATGGAGTTGATACGGAGGGTTTCGGAAGAACTGAACTCACCATTACCCGCGGGGGATGAGAAGGACAGGTTCGTATGAAGTGGTTTTCATTTCCACAGTAAAGGCTTAATTTGAGTTCTCGTCGGCGGTTTCGTTCAGCAGGTGTCAGTCTCTTGGTTTCCACCTGCATCCGTTCTGGTTGTGACTCAGGAATTCTTTCGGGTATGTGCTGATGGTTAACAGGACCTGGGGGGCGTGTGACTGGGATCTCAGGTGTACTTGGTGGGCTTGCTGCATGAATTTTTCTTATCCCAGATTATCGTCATAGAAGGCAAGTTGTAATCGTAGTGCGGGATTTAACCCTTCCCAGTACACCATCAGCAAGGTTTTCTCATTTCATCCACTCACTGCGCCAGAGTTCAAAATTCTAGAGAATATTCAGACACTGATTTCTTCCCTTGACGTAGATGCAACAATTGCTCGCTGACCGAAGAATCACCCACCGGATAGCCAAACACTTCCTTGAAATGGCTGATGATTCTCTGAAACGATGAAGTGACTGCTGTCTCCTGGAACCACAGTGCTTCTGCCCATCTCAGCGCAGCCCCGGATAACTGCTGAATAATGAATGATATCTTTGATCTTTCAGTGGGGTACTGATGTGCGTGTCGCTCCAGTGCGAAAGAACATTGTAACAGAAATCCATTGCAGTCCTCTTCCCGGCCGGAGAATGGCGCGGGTCGAGAGATTGTGTTCGCGAGGTACACCAGTGTTGGAGCGATGTTTGCAGAAGTGCCATCCTCGGGTTGTGCTGAATTCATGTCTGTGTTGGTCAAGCCTTCTGTCACGATATTAAACTAGAGACAGAGGTGATAGAATTCAACACAAAGTCTTTATTGAAACAAGAGTTTGTGAGAGGTGATTTGTGGTTAATTTCAGGTGCTGGTTCTGTGGAGTTCACTTCAGTGAAATACAGGTGAGTTCATCAATTGTCGAGACGTCAAAGCCACACAGTTCCAGGATATTAATACTTGTCTCTTTTTCCTTGCAGAGGAAGGTCAATGCCCAGAGAGTCGCACGAGAACTCAGGAGATATCGGGGCTCGTAGGGAATTTCAGATCACAGATGTCACAGAATGTCAAAGAACTTCACATGAACATAATTTTATAAACATATTTTTTATAAATAAACAGTTTTTCACAATATCTGTGAAATACACGTGTGAAAACTGGCTGAGAATCATGTCTTTGTGGCAGTTTTTCTGGTGATATAGGGATAATACAAAACATATTCATTTTACAAATGGTTGCCAAAAGCAGAGATGCTACGAAATGCATCATGTTTTATGAGCGGTTTTGATGTACTAGAGTAAAACAGGCACTATTTTTGTATGATTTGTAAATTTGTATATTTGTACTTTTGTCTTTTTTGTCGCCCCAAATTAGTAAGAAACAAATAAAGGTCTTCATTCAGCATCTTTATCACACTGTAGCTGTTTTCCATCAGCTGCAGTGTGACAAAGTGTGAATGCAGTGCAAACTTTACAGAGGATGGGTCTTGTAATTGCTCCCGCATCACATTGTGTAAACTGCATTTATGGGAAAAAAAATATATCATAATTTATAGGTAAATGCACACACCTTGTTTTCTGCTTCTGACGCCTGTGCTGAAGCCCCCCTAAAAAAGACCTAGTGACACCCCTGCATTATATCCCTCAATGAAATCCTGAACTTGTTAGGAAATTATGAGAAATGCACCACTTTTATGGAATTGTTAATGTGCATACATTTATTTTGACATAAAATATCTTTCCCATATTTGGAGTGTAAAACTAATTTAGTAACCCAAACCAGAATCACAGTCTGATCGAGAGTTAGTCACCTTTTCGAGACTCTTGCATACACCACATCATCCTGCTCTTTATCCGTCTGAAAGAAAACCAAAATGCACATTCATCAGCGTATTTATCGTGATCATTATTTACACATCCGTCATCTTCCTCCTTCTGTCACTTAAAACATTAAATGAAATGTATGTCTATACATGTATCCCAATGCAATTTCTGAGGGGACTCCCCTAGGGCCCACTTGCTTGGGGCCACCAAAACTCTAGACTTAACCCTGCCTGTTCAATACACACAATTCAGTAATTTATAAGAGAGAAAAAAGCTTAACACTACTGAATTAACTCCCGAAAAATTCAAGTAGTGACAACCACATTTACAAAAATTCCTCACAATGTGTACAGATCCGAACTGAACAACTAGTTAATGACTTATTCATTGGTATTGCCAGATCTTGCCAGAAAAAATCCCATTATTAACTCCATAAACTAGGTTGTTTTATGAGCCGAGTGCAAAAAACAGCCCAAAGATGCTTGTTTAAATGTTGCTTATAATTCGTGGACATGGCAAAATTTCAAGAGCGTGCTTTGTGAAGTAGCCTTCAAAACATGAACAAAACCCGACGGCTGTGTTGATGGTGGTTTAGTTAAAATCACCGAACATAATGTGTCTCTGGGCTCTGTCATATTAGGCCTACTTTTAGTTAAATGCCAAAACATTTCATCGTAATATTGAGAGTGAGTTCTGTTCCTTTCATACACAAACATTTTAATGCAGTGTGTAAATGGCCTATATTTACTTGTCTGGCTATCCATGATGGTCTTCAGTGACCCTACATTATAAACCCATCAGAGCAGAAGACAAAGAGACACTGAAATACATCAAAATATCTGTTGTAGTGCAGCCCTGTGTGTAAATCATTAAACACACACCTAAACCTGACTCACTGCTGAATTAATACAGAGACACACCACAGAAATAACAGATCTTACCAAGTCTTGTGTGTCTTTTTTGCAGAATGTCGGATCCGTGAAAGCACGAGTCTCAACTGTTTTAACAACAAAAACAGAAAAAAAACCACTTACACATAATGTATATATTTTACAAATATATACGAGGTAGGTAATGCTTGCCTTTTTGGTCAGCTTTCCCGTGTTTCCTGCAAATGCAGAAGAAGACCACGACTGCAGATACGATCAACAGAGATCCAGCTGCAGAGATCAACACTATCAGAAACACAGTAACATCTGGAGGATGTGAAGGAGACAGTCATTAGTGTGAGTGAATGTGTACATTAGCACAAATTATTATCAAAGACATACCTGAGCATGTGTGACAGAGCTGAGTGATGTCCAGATGTTGAGTCTGGTTGCTGATGGGATTGTTGAGCACACAGCTGTAGCTGTTTTTATCCTGATATTCCACCTCCAGAGGTAGAGAGAGACTGATGCTGAGATCAGACACACTGATGCTGGACAATAAACTGTTTCCTTTGTACCAGGAGAGAGTCACATGACCCACATTCACCACTGAACACACCAATGAACAATTCTGCTCTGAGGATGAGGATGATGATGATGATGATGATGATGATGATGATGATGAAGAACAGTCTCTGATAATGTTAGGAACAGGAAGATGAGCTGCAAAATATTGCAAAATAAATTAAATATGAATTAAGAAACCTGTGATATTTGTCAGATCATTGGTATTTAAAACTGATGTAAAGTATGAAAAAAGCAATGGTGAAGGGTTCACTATAACACTACTTGAAATGCACAAATGAATTTTTACAATTACAGATTTTTCTATAATTTTTCAACAGGTTATAATTCTCCACTCATCATAGACAGTAAGATTGAATGTTTTGAGCGGCGTCTGTGTGCTGGTGCTGGTTACTTTATAAAGTCCAGAGTCTGTGTTTGTGATGTTAGTGATGGTCAGAGATCCAGTCTGATGATCCAGCTTCAGTCTGTCTCTGAATCTACCAGCAGGACCATCATTATAAAACTTGCTCTCGTTGTTCTTTCTGTTGATCTGAGCGATGAGAATGTCGTTTCCAAATCTCCAGAATATCTTATCATCTTTCTGTATATCAGTATCATCAGTGTTTAGAGTGACAGAATCTCCCTCCATCACCGACACTGACTTCACTTCTTCACCAAACACACCTGATGGACAAACATACATTTACTCAGATTTACTTGTTGTTAACCACTCTTTTAAGTTATGTGAAATGTTGCAATTAAATAACAGAATAATGTGCAGATGAACAAATGATAAATTAAGTCCTAAAAATACGTACCGGTCAGACTCCAGGAGCCCAAAAGGATGAAAATAAAAGCCTGAAACATTTTATCTTTCAGTTTTGCAACAGAACTGTTACAATGATCAGGTCCTGACACCTTTTCAAACGCTGAATGTGTTCCAGTCACAGTGGTTCAATGAGTGTGAATAGACCCCTCCACTAGCTCCTCCCACTCAGACAGTAATATAATATAATATAATATAATATAATATAATATAATATAATATAATATAATATAATATAATATAATATAATATGTTATTATAGAGGACCCACTGCATGGATGAGTTGGACCATTGGTTGAGCAAAGGCCTTCACATTTGGAGGTTTATATTTGTTTTACTAAAAGAAAGTTTATTTTTTTTATTTTTGTTTATAAAGAGTAAAGATTCTTTCTTCTCTGTGTAGGTCTAAAGTCATTCGAGGAACTCATGTAGAGTCTGTGAAGGAGGAGTTTATTCACTCTCTCTGCAGAGCTTCACTAAATCACTTCACCACTGACAGACAGCACTTCTGCTTCTTCTGCTTTGTTAGAAAACAGTCTGCATTTTTATCACAGCCCTGTCATGATGAAACGGTTTTGCAAACTCCTGAAGAAAATGATTCCTCTTGTCTGTTTGTGCTCATGGAGTCTGGCTGGTGAGGATTTTTATGGCTATTATTTCCATCACTTACTTTGTCAATATTTTTATATCAGAACTAAATATACTTACATTTTTTGTGTGCATGGTGCTAAAATGAGTAGTCATCTAATTTTCTTTTTTTTTTTTTTCTTTTTTTTTTTGCATTACAATGTATAACTGTCATGATCTCAGTGGGGGCTGAGGCCTTTTCTGTCCTGGAGCACATGATTTGGGTTTTGCTGGCTCTCCAGGTGTTTCACTTTTCTCGCTATGTTTTCTCCGCCCCTCTTGTTATCCCTGTTAACGTTTTCTCCCTCACCTGCACCCTGTATTACTCTGATTATCTTCCCTTTATCTTACCCTTGTGTTTGCTATCTTGTGTCAGTCCGTAAGCGTTGCTAGAGTAAGTTTCTAGTTGCTTGTCTTAGTTTGCCTGACTTCGGTTTTTGTATCTTTCTCTATCTAGTCGGCCTGCTTTTTTTGTTTTTTTTTCCCTGCTTGCCTTTCGTACTCAGTAGTCCTCATCAACCAGGCGGCTGTCTCGACTCACCTGTGCATCGCCTTCGGACGCTTCGGCTCGCCAGCGCTGATCTGCCACCTGTTCCTCCCTGCTGTGCGGCGGTCGCCGTAGGGATCTTCGAGCTGGCTGTACATGCAGAGCGCTGACTCTCTCATGCTCCAATGGATTAAGTCCTCTGAGTAACTCAATAAAACGCCTCATTCATTCTACCGCAGTTGGGTCCTGTTCCTTTCCCTGACAGTACGGACTGACCAGAAATGGACCCAGCGGGTGAAGAGTTCGTTCGATCGGCTATCGCTCATCAAGGCGCTCTCCTCGGCCACCAAGCCAGCCAGCTTTCGTCCACCGCTCAGGAGGTAGAGACACTCACTACCCAAATGGCCGAATTAAGTGATCGCTTCCGTGAACTACAAAGTGTTCTGTCATCCGCCGCCCCGATGGGTTCCCAGCCTCTCGCTCAGCTCGAGCCCGAGCCGCACGCTAATAATCCGCCCTTGTATGACGGAGATCCGAATTCATGTCGGGCTTTCTTGTCTCAATGCGCGTTGGTGTTCGCGCTGCAACCGCGCCGTTACGCTACAGAGCGTTTGAAGATCGCTTATGTCATCACACTGCTGACGGGAAAAGCTCGCGACTGGGGAACGGCTGTTTGGGACGCGAGGGCCCATTTTTGTTCAAACTTTGAAGATTTTCGCTGTGAAATGATGAAGCTGTTTGATCGCTCCGTGAAGGGGGATGAGGCTGCTTCCCGACTCGCACGGCTCCGTCAAGGTGGGCGTTCTGTTACGGAGTACGCCATCCAGTTTAAGACTCTAGCGGCCTCTTGTGGTTGGAATGAGGAGGCGCTGCGGGCTATGTTTCGGGAGGGCCTGAGCTTTGACATTCAGGACGAGATAGCTACACACGAGCTGCCCAAGACCCTGGAGGGTTTTATTGACTTGGCCATTCGAGTCGAGAGCCGTCTTCATCTACGTCAACGACGTTTGACTTCCCGTCCATCTTGGGGGCTAGAAGATACTCAGCCATTCAAGCCCCAACAACCGCCTCTATCACCCCAGATGGATTCTGAACCCATGCAGCTGGGGCGACTGCGTTTGTCGGCCCAGGAGAGACAACATCGGCTGGTGAAGGGCCTCTGCCTATATTGTGGAGGGTCAGGTCATTTTGTTCAGTCATGTCCATTAAAAGCCAGAGCCCACTAGTCAACCGGGGAGTCCTAGTGGGCGTTTCTCCCCTCATCTCCCCTCAGTCACGTACCCAACTGTCTGCCACCATCAAGTACCAGGGCTCAGATCACTCCTGCAAGGCTCTTATTGATTCTGGCGCTGAAGCCAGTTTCCTGGACTATTGCACTGCAAAGAATTGGGGCATTCCAGCCGTCTCTCTTCCTTCTCCTATCACAGTCTGGGGTCTTTCTGGTCAGCCGGTCGCCACCATCACTCACACCACTCCTCGTGTAAGTCTTGTTGTTTCGGGCAATCACCATGAGTCCGTTGTGCTGTACCTTCTGAAGTCCCCTCATGCCAGACTTGTTTTGGGACATCCTTGGTTGGCTCAGCACAGCCCTCATGTGGATTGGTCCCGCAGTCAAATTGTTTCATGGAGTCAGTCGTGTCATGCATGTTGCCTTGGTTCTGCCTCTCCTCCTGTGTCTGTGCCTCCTGTTTTTCAGGTGGAGCCTGCTGACCTCACTGGGGTACCGGCGGAGTACTTCGATCTGCGGCTGGTTTTCAGCAAGTCTCGAGCCACCTCGCTCCCTCCTCATCGACCGTTTGATTGTGCCATCGATCTCCTTCCAGGCACTTCTCCGCCCCGGGGGCGCCTTTTTTCCCTGTCAGGTCCTGAACGAGAGGCCATGGACTCATACATTCAGGAATCCTTAAGGGCCGGACTCATCCGCCACTCATCCTCCCCTGCTGGTGCTGGGTTCTTCTTCGTTAAGAAGAAGGATGGCTCTCTGCGTCCTTGCATTGATTATCGAGGGTTAAATGACATAACTATAAAGAACCGGTACCCCTTGCCGTTAATGTCATCTGCCTTTGAACTTTTGCAGGGAGCCAAGGTCTTCACTAAATTAGACCTCCGCAACGCCTATCACCTCATCCGTATTCGTGAGGGCGATGAGTGGAAGACAGCCTTCAATACCCCCACGGGACACTATGAATACCTGGTCCTTCCGTTTGGGCTTACTAATGCTCCGGCTGTCTTCCAGGGCATGGTCAATAACGTGTTGGGAGACATGATTAATAGGTTTGTCTTTGTGTACCTTGATGATATTCTCATCTTTTCTCCCTCCCCTCAGGTACACACTCAGCATGTGCGCCAGGTCCTCCAACGGCTTCTTGAGAACCAGCTATATGTCAAAGCGGAGAAGTGCGAGTTCCACGCCAAGTCCGTTTCGTTCCTGGGGTTTGTAGTCTCAGAAGGGGAGATCAAGCCTGATCAGGCCAAGGTCAAGGCTGTCGCCAAGTGGCCAGTCCCCAACTCCAGGAGGGCTCTGCAGCGGTTCTTGGGCTTTGCCAACTTTTATCGGCGATTCATCAGGAATTTTTGCCAGGTAGCTGCACCCCTAACGGCGCTCACCTCCATTAAGGTACCGTTTACCTGGAGTACTCAGGCTCAGGAGGCCTTTGATAATTTAAAGTCCCGGTTTATCTCTGCTCCTGTTCTCTCTGTTCCAGATCCTGAACGGCAATTCATTGTTGAGGTGGACGCGTCGGAGGTTGGGGTAGGCGCGGTCTTGTCCCAGCGCTCCAGTAAGGATGGGAAGATGCACCCCTGTGCATATTTTTCCCATCGCCTTAACCCGGCTGAACGAAACTACGACATAGGTAATCGTGAGCTGCTGGCGGTGAGGTTGGCCTTGGGTGAGTGGCGCCACTGGTTGGAGGGGTCGGCGCTGCCCTTCTTGGTCTGGACGGATCATAAGAACCTAGAATACATCCGTTCGGCCAAGAGGTTGAGTCCGCGCCAGGCTCGCTGGGCACTCTTCTTTGACCGTTTTAACTTCACCCTTTCGTACCGGCCTGGGGCTAAGAACGTCAAACCTGATACTCTATCCCGTCAGTTCGAGCGCCCAGGAGAGGAGGTGCCTACCGAGACCATACTCCCGGATGGAGTGGTGGTGGGGGTGCTCTCCTGGGACGTCGAGCGGCGGGTGGAGGAGGCCGGACGAGGGGTGGAAGTACCAGTTGAGTGTCCAGCGGGTCGGTTGTTCGTGCCGGCAGTGTTACGCCCCGAGGTCCTTCGGTGGGGGCATGAATCTAAGGTCACCTGCCATCCAGGAATCAGGAGGTCTCTGGCTGCCATCCGTCAGCGATTTTGGTGGCCCTCAATGGGCCAGGATGTCAGGCAGTTTGTATTGGCTTGTTCAGTTTGTGCCCAAAACAAGGTCTCTAACCGTCCCTACATTGGCCAACTTCAACCCTTGCCCATTCCTTCTCGCCCCTGGTCACACATTGCCTTAGATTTTGTCTCTGGCTTGCCTGTCTCAAATGGTAACACTGTTATTCTCACAGTGGTGGATCGCTTTTCTAAGGCGGTTCATTTTGTGCCCCTCCCCAAACTCCCCTCTGCCAAGGAGACCGCCCAACTGGTAATTGACCACGTCTTCCGTATCCATGGGCTTCCGGTGGACGTAGTCTCTGACAGGGGTCCCCAGTTTGTCTCCCGGTTTTGGCAAGAATTTTGTCGACAGATTGGGGCCTCTACAAGTCTGTCATCAGGATTTCACCCCCAGACCAACGGTCAGTGTGAACGAGCCAATCAGGATCTCGAGCGAGTTCTCCGCTGCCTGGCATTCCGTAACCCTGCCTCCTGGAGCCAACAGCTCACGTGGATTGAGTATTCCCATAATACTCTTCCAGTAGCATCCACAGGTATGTCACCCTTTGAATGTTCTGTTGGTTACTCCCCTCCCTTATTTCCCTCTCAGGAACCCGATGCTGCAGTTCCGTCTGCCCTAGCCTTTGTTCGAAGATGTCGCCGCATCTGGAGGAAGGCTAAGAAGGCCCTGGCCCAGGCCTCTAGGCGGACCAAGGCAGCGGCTGATCGCCACCGGACCCCAGCACCCCGTTATGTCTGTGGTCAGAAGGTATGGCTGTCTTCCAAGGACCTGCCTCTCAGGGCTGTCTCTCGCAAACTGGCACCCAGGTTCATTGGCCCATACCAGATCACCAAGGTCATTAATCCGGCTGCGATACGGCTCAAGTTGCCCTCCTCTCTTGGTCGGGTTCACCCTGTTTTCCATGTATCCAGGGTTAAACCAGTTTTAAGATCCCCTCTTAATACCAACAGTTTCTCCCCTGCCCCCCCTCCCCCTCGTCTAGTGGATGGTTCTCCTGTCTATGCTGTTAGGAGATTACTAGATGTTCGTCGTCGTGGCAGGGGCTTTCAATACCTGGTGGACTGGGAGGGTTACGGCCCGGAGGAGAGGAGTTGGGTCCCAGCTCGGGACATTCTGGATCGGTCGCTGATCGACGACTTCCGCCGCAAACATGGTAAGCCCCTTCCTTAGGTCGCCTGGTGGCGTTCCTGGGGGAGGGGGTACTGTCATGATCTCAGTGGGGGCTGAGGCCTTTTCTGTCCTGGAGCACATGATTTGGGTTTTGCTGGCTCTCCAGGTGTTTCACTTTTCTCGCTATGTTTTCTCCGCCCCTCTTGTTATCCCTGTTAACGTTTTCTCCCTCACCTGCACCCTGTATTACTCTGATTATCTTCCCTTTATCTTACCCTTGTGTTTGCTATCTTGTGTCAGTCCGTAAGCGTTGCTAGAGTAAGTTTCTAGTTGCTTGTCTTAGTTTGCCTGACTTCGGTTTTTGTATCTTTCTCTATCTAGTCGGCCTGCTTTTTTTGTTTTTTTTTCCCTGCTTGCCTTTCGTACTCAGTAGTCCTCATCAACCAGGCGGCTGTCTCGACTCACCTGTGCATCGCCTTCGGACGCTTCGGCTCGCCAGCGCTGATCTGCCACCTGTTCCTCCCTGCTGTGCGGCGGTCGCCGTAGGGATCTTCGAGCTGGCTGTACATGCAGAGCGCTGACTCTCTCATGCTCCAATGGATTAAGTCCTCTGAGTAACTCAATAAAACGCCTCATTCATTCTACCGCAGTTGGGTCCTGTTCCTTTCCCTGACAATAACTAGACATAAAATTCCTAAAACTGTCAGAAAGTCTGTTAATCGAGTAAATATGTATATTTGTCAGGTGTGTTTAGTGAAGAAGTGAAGTCAGTGTTGGTGATGGAGGGAGATTCTGTCACTCTAAACACTGATGATACCGATATACAGAAAGATGATAAGATATTCTGGAGATTTGGAAACGACATTCTCATCGCTCAGATCAACAGAAAGAACAATGAGAGGAAGTTTTATAATGATAATGCTGACGGTAGATTCAGAGACAGACTGAAGCTGGACAATCAGACTGAATCTCTGACCATCACAAACACCACAAACACAGACTCTGGACTTTATAAAGTAACCAGCACCAGCACACAGACGCCGCTCAAAACATTCAATCTTACTGTCTATGGTGAGTTAAAACACTTTTCACAGTCTCACTTATTTTCAATAAAAATGTAAAAAGTATTGCCTTCTCACAAATAGCTGCATTTTTTTTCAACATGTACAACTGTAATGTATTTCAGTCATTTTTCTTTCTTCTTTATTATTGTGTGATAATCCTGTGATGAAAATATTTTTCTAGCAATCAATTTGGCCTGATACTGAAAGTTTAATTTCATTTCAAAAAAATGTAAACACAAGCCTTTTATAACTGTTGAGGAAGTCAGAGACTGTCAGTGTCGGCAAGCACCTCTGTGTGATGGACCTTCACTCAAGATATCAAATAAAACACACACACAAACAAATAAAACGTCACTTACTATTACATTGATTCTCTTTTTTCCAGATCGTCTGTCTGTTCCTGTCATCAGCAGAGACTCTTCACAATGTTCTTCATCATCCTCATCCTCAGAGCAGAATTGCTCATTGGTGTGTTCAGTGGTGAATGTGGGTCATGTGACTCTCTCCTGGTACAAAGGAAACAGTTTATTGTCCAGCATCAGTGTGTCTGATCTCAGCATCAGTCTCTCTCTACCTCTGGAGGTGGAATATCAGGATAAAAACAGCTACAGCTGTGTGCTCAACAATCCCATCAGCAACCAGACTCAACATCTGGACATCACTCATCTCTGTCACACATGTGCAGGTACAGCAGTGTAAGGTCAACCCAATTGTCCCAATAAAGGTATCTAGTGATGGCTGAAGGTTTCCTGCCCGTTCGGGATCTTCACAGCACAAAGTCATTTAATTTCCTCTCAGGAATAATGCCTCTCATCAGTGTCTCACATCAGCCATTTAAGAGGACTTCACAGTCACAAACTTGCCAGTTTGATCATTATCCAGAGGTTATGACTAATGCTATTTAAAAGGGCGTCTTGTGGTTGCCATTATTTAAATATTGGTTCCAGTTAGCCTCCTACAGTCAGCTACATTAACAACTTACTGAGAGCTCAAACAATAATCAGAGGTTAAGGCTAGTAGGTACTATAAAGTATCAAAGTATCTCGCTAATACTTCAGTAGTATTTTGTCTAGCCCCCCCCCCCCCACACACACAGTTAATACAGCTATATAACAACTTAACTAAACTCATGCAGTTAGTAAGGAATCTAGAATCTCAGCTGATGTGTCCTACTGTATGCTCCATCTGACCTGAGATCCAGTACATACTTAGATTAATATCTGAATTCAGAAAGATAGTGTGGAGTATCTGGACACACGTACTCCACACTACGGGCTCATCTGACTACAGAAGCACACCTGATCAACCAAGTCATCACAACAAGTCAAAGCTCCTCCAAATGGAGACAGAACTAACATGTAGAATATACATTGATCATTATAGTTTATACTATACAGTGAGCAAACTATCTCTTAACTCTTAGAATCTGTATTACTTTTTAGTCTACTTCTTGTAAGATTGAGACAGTTGTACCAGTTGTACTGAGATGTTTCGAATGATACCAGACGTGACTGTGAATATCACTTGCATTCATGATCATTATGCTGTTGACCATTCTGAGTGAGCTGAGTGAAGGGAAGGATGGTAAACAGAAGGAAGTGGGTGAAAAATAAAAAAATGTGAGGTGTGAAAACGTAAATGCGCTGTGTTTGTATTGCCAGTATCTCAAAAGATCAGTGTCTGAGGTTCTTCCAGCCTTACAGCAGTTTTATTATGATTTTCCACAAAACTAAATTAATCATAATGATGTTTCAACATTGTTCATTTCTTTTCTCAGAAGTCTATATCTGCTGCTGTGGTTTTACTGAAGCTGCGATCCGATTGGCTCTCTCAGCTCTGGTGGGCGTGGCTACTGTTGCTGCGCTGGCTTATGAATTCAGATCCAGAAACCTTCAACAGAGGAGAAGAGAGAAGACAAGATCATCAAACTCTGATTAATTCGATGTTTAGGACAGTGGAGATGCTCTTAAACTGCTTTGAGTATATTTATCAATATATTTCTAAATAAATGCCACTTAAATTATTATAAATAAATTTTATCAAATGTAAATGCCCATTAAAAATATATTTTAGCTATTTTTTTCACTTATATTGTGTTTGTCTATAACTTTTTACAATACAAATCTTTCTGCTTTACAAATAATAGACCCTTTAAGACAGGGGTTCTTAACCTTTTTGATGTCGGGCCCAAATTTTACAGTACAAAGTGGCCCAGGGCCCAATCAAATGTTAGCACTGTATTGGTTTATTGATCTCAGCCTTGGTTTGATTTGTATTCAATAACTATATGGAATCCACATGCAGTTTAACAGTTTATTATTCATGTGTATATAAACCTGCACATGCACAAAACAAGATGCCAAACACACAACAATTCAAGGAACAAATCAATCTGCATCAAGAACAAAATTAAAAGGCTCAAGTCAGGCATATTAACACAAAAATTCTGTAAGATTTGACAGATTCTACTTACAAAAAAATTACATTTATATAAAATAAAAACAACAAAACATTTTGCTAAAATAAATTCAAAATAATATTTTTCATATTAAATAAGTTGTAAATGAAAATTGAAATAAAGTGCAAATGAAAAAATATAGGCTTAGTAAAAGACCGCTCCTGGAACGCACTGACGCTTGTTTGACAGACCTCAGCCGCATGCAGTGTGAACGCTGGAATCCATTAACATGGTTGCGTAAACAAAACATGCAACGCATACACACTTCAGACGGAGTATGTGTGTAATTCAGCGTGTGCAGCACAGCAAAAATAACTCGGTACAGGCGAATCAGAAGCAGAGCGGTAGGATTCGCGAGACCATGTTATTTGCCTGTCCGTCACTACAGCCTGTGGTCCAACATTGTTTTTCTTGATTTCTGTGTGCTCTAACATGGTTGGCTAAATGTTAATGCTTTGTCCGGTTTAATTATGTTTATTCCAGTGATGCAACTCCTGCAGTTAAACTCCACACCACTTCCTTTTTTTTTTAATTGTCCTTGTAAAAAGGATCTGTGGTGTCATATAATGTGAGGTTTTTCAACTTTAAGGATGAACCTCTTGTCATCTATTTCTGGCCGCATGAATATAGTAATGTGAAATACGATTGGGAGTCTGCACAGGGTGTTTATTTTGAAATTCACATTATTATTTTTTTTACCTCTATTTTGTATTTGCTGTGCGGTTTGTGCGCGGGGTGCTTCAGAAATAAACTAGGCACCTATCTTTAGCGAAGCGGCGTGGAGAGTTACTTCTGGGACGCTTTTGAAAAGTGCAGCAGAAAGTCTGGTGTAAACACAGGCATAGACTAGAGTAACCGCGATCAGCTCCGGTAACCGCGTCGGAGCCGTAACGCGCCGCAGACGTTTGCAGTGGAAATCAGGGGTGAAACCTATGGGTGAAGCAGGCGTAACTTTTGCTTCAGGCTACGGTTGACTGAGTGTCTTCTTCTGCTTATTAGCGTTAGTTAAACAACTGAGGCATTACTGCCACTGGTGGGATGGTGTATTGTAAGTGTCTCATGGATAACAGTGGTCATTCTGGTGTCTTCAATTGATAACTTGTTTGGTCCCGCGGCCTTCACAGGTGAAAAACGTAAAGTTTTTTGCGGCCCTCCAGGTGGCGCTCACAGCCCAAGCGTGGGCCGCGGCCATATGGTTAAGAATAGGCGCTTTAAGAGATAGCGCACCCAAAAACTGAAAATGTACTCCCCCCTTTAGGCCGTCCAAGATGTAGCAGTCTCTTGTTCCTCAGTAGAGCAGTAAAAAAAAATGTTGGAAGGTGAAACCACTGTCCTTTTATTTAAGAGCAAGAAAAGCATACACAGGAAAGACCAAATTAATAAGAGTTCTTGTGAAGTGAAACAATCAGCCTGTGCAAGAAATTAAATATTATTTACAACATTATTACCTTTAATCCACCACCTAGGCGAAGTGTTCTCAATGTGTTCACGACTGTCCTGAGTGCAAACGTCCTCTGTCTGACACTCACACGTAGCTGATGACGCTGTTTGTTTACAGCGGAGAGTGAGGACTCATGTGCAGACCTTCACCAGCAGTACCAGCGTCTAAAGCTCACAGGGCAAAAGTTACTACAGCGGCTGCTAAACTGGAGTCCTGCAAAAATCACAGATACAACCGCCTCTACACAAGCACTCTAAAATGTTCAAATATGAAGATACGTGCAGTGATTTAAATGCCCCCTTTTCAGTTTTAAAAACAAACTTTCTAATGCACTGCTAAGTTTCTGCTCTGATTATCTCTCACACACGTTCACATACGAACAAGCAGGACTAACTGGACTGTTTTTGGTCACTTGTGGCTCCTGAAAGCTTAAGTTTCTTGCAGAACTTCTTATCACCATTTATTTTAGCAGAAGTGCATTAAACTATATCATGTTAAAGTGTGTCTACAGTTACATTGTTCTTCATCATCTGCTCTCAAATGATCACTTGGTACTATGTTACCATGTTTTGAACTCATTTGTCTTGCTGAAAAGCTTTTCATGTGGTAAATGAATCGAAGGCAGCTGATGTTAGTGGTTTAGTTCAGTGGTTACCAACTACGTTTCTGGAGCCCCCAACAATGCATAATTTGCTCGTCTTTTTACGCAAGGTTGGGGGCTGGTTGGGAACCACTAATTTAATTCTGGAGTTTGATTATAAATACACTGACTAAACCAAACACTGATTTTTACAGCTGAACACAATGAAGATACTTGATCAGATCAAACATCTGTGGATCAATATATTTTAGGGGTTTAACATCCATTAAAGCAACAACGTGTTAAAATAGTCATGATGAGAGATAAAAGTGGAATTAAGAGCAGTGTAGAATATAGACCAAAGTTCACACATTTATTTGGTTGTTGTCAGCTCTTTTCACCATAGCTTCTGATTTCACACTAGGTGTTTTTTCCACTCGTGGTCAAAATCTTCCTAACTGTTTAACTGATTGTTTTCGATGGAAACACCCACAGCGATGATCAGATTAATGATTAAGACTTAATGAAGCCTTCACACTTCAGTGTTTTCCGTCTCATCTGTGGGCGTGTTTACACCAGGCCACTTCGTGTGTTTTTACTGACTGGATAGTTGTCTGATTTGTTAAAATTTCCATTTACACCATGTCATGAAACGTGATATGACACAAGACAGTAGAGCCCATTATAATCTGTGTTGCTGTCTACGCCAAATGCAGTGAGGTCTCCGATTCAGCGTCTTCTAAAGTCAGGTAAAGTTGTAAAGTTGCCTAATTTATGAATGAACCACTTGTTTTCAAATCTTCTCATTAGATTGACATTTGTTTTGACATCGGTTCCCCGCCTTCGAGAATTTCCTCCCTCCAAACAACCCATGATGACAGTCTTTCTTTTAAAAGGTCAAAATGAGGCAGGACATTTTAAGGAATGTATAAAGAGTCTTTATTTAATATTGTACAAAAGGAAATCTAAAGTTATAACAAATTAAATATCTTGCATATAACTTTTAAAGAATTGTATTTATGAAAATGTCATCGTAAGAAAGAGTTGTAAGTGAAATGACATGTTTATGCTCATAAACCTTTACTACAGCACTGACAAAACTATTGACTATCCACCTGATTTTAAAAGGACACTTGGTAAAAGTGCATGGGGCCAGGGACAGTGTGAATGGTGACTGTACCGTGTATAGTTAAACCACCCCTTCAGTAATGGTCTGTGATGGGAGGCTTTGGATTTGGATATAAAAATAAGCATCTTCCAGATCCACTGAAAAAAATAAATTAATTGAAAAAGAAAAGAAAATGGGCAAATATCCTTCTATATTCTACATACACATATCCTAAGAACGAATCTTGTGTGACTGATACGCTTCAAATCGGATGATTTTATGGAAAGGTTTTTTTCTGTCAGTCAAAGATGCATTCTGTCAGTGGGGAATGGCAATATTTCAGTTCATTTCCAGAAACTCACTGATCTTGAAAGATCTGTGTGTGATTCTTGTGACGTGTAAAATGAGCATACATTTATGTTCAAATAAACAAAGTTTCACACTAACACTATTTCACAGTATTTCACCTCCAGAATCATACTCTGATCAGCATCTCCCAGCGATTCCTGCATACACCACCTCAGTCTCCTCTTTATCTCTCTGTAACAAAACAGAAGCACAAGTTCACATCACTAATGCATTTATCATTTTATTTATTTATCATTACCTTCATCCAAATTCTGCCATGAAAATACACTAGAACAACTTTAATACTTTTTATTTCAGTAAATTACTTATTATAGTATCTCCACATTTTGGAGGGTAAAACCATTTTTATGTTATTGATATTATGATATAAAAGTATCATATACTGCATTATGGGATACATTTTCACTCCTTATTTTCAGTTGCACTTTTTGATGTTCAGATAAAGGCAAAATAAAGATGATGAATGGCAAAAGAGAAAAGTATAATGTACTGACCATACATTCAGCAAATAAATGTACATATCTACTCTTAATGTTGAAAAAAATATATAATTGATTATTATTACTATTATTGTGAAGAGTTTCAGGAAGATTTGTAAGCTATTAGTGATGCCTGCAGTGCTGAAGGCAGGTCTACAGTTAGTTCCCAGCATGCACCACGACAGTATTGGTGAAACTACTGTGAAACTAGCTTGTCAAGCAGCCAAGGTACTCTTTAATAAAACTGAACAGACGATTACTTAAACTAAATATTACCAAAATTGGAAGATTCCCTCATTTATACAGCATAGGACTCAAAGACATCAAAAGAGAGTTAGCAAGAGAGGAAAAAACTAAAGGAAATGATCTGAAATAAACAATGACTGCACAACAGGCGATATTCTGACACAGGATGCAATGAACCAAAAGCAGGCTCAGCGGGTGTGAAAAATAAAACGGCAATCTGTCGTTTGCACTAATAACTGACAAACATTGCTTGTTACTGACAAATCTTTAAATGTGGCTGAAGTACTGCTGCACTACTTATTTATGCGCAGTGTCACCATCATTTCTGTTTTTAATGACTTAATGAACGCCTTAACTTTATTGCACTCTGCATAAATACTTGTTACCACAGATCACAAGAAAAAGATTTGCACTGAAATAAATGCTCTTACCGATTTCTGTGCTTTTCTTTTCTTGAATGTTATTTCAGAGTAAGTGATTTCTTCTCCACATGTTGTATCTGTTGGAACGATAATGATAGACGTTAAAGACTATAATAATAATATTTATTTTACAGATTTAAAAGCTTTAGGTCATACTTGCCTTCTTGGTTGACTTTTTTATGTTTCCTGCAGATACAGAAGATCATGAGTGCAGCAACAATCAACAGAGACCCAGCTGCAGCAGCAGAGATCAGCACTATGTACAATTTGATTAGGTTGAGTTCTGTAACAGACAAAATGAGCAGTTGGTGTGAATTAATCTGTCAGTCTGATCTACAACAAACACTACCTGATATATAAGCACTAGGAGATCAGAACTGTCCTACCTGCACATGTGTGACAGAGCTGAGTGATGTCCAGATGTTGAGTCTGGTTGCTGATGGGATTGTTGAGCACACAGCTGTAGCTGTTTTTATCCTGATATTCCACCTCCAGAGGTAGAGAGAGACTGATGCTGAGATCAGACACACTGATGCTGGACAATAAACTGTTTCCTTTGTACCAGGAGAGAGTCACATGACCCACATTCACCACTGAACACACCAATGAACAATTCTGCTGCGAGGATGAGGATGAAGATGAACAGTCTCTGCTGATTATAGGAACAGGCAGATGAGCTGAGAAGAGATATTAGAGAATTCATCTATTTAAGAGTAAGAGTGCCATTTTATTTGTCAGCATTTGATGTGAGTTGAAGTTCATTGTGTCAGGCACAGATGTGTTCATTACACATATATCAGTGATGACCCTAACAACCCCCGTCTCGATATCTAAAATTAAATTAAAATATCAGTATCAATGTAACGATTTAGTTAATTAGTTGAAAAATCATATCATTTATGATAAACATCCCTCTAAAACTAAAACAAAGAAACATATATATGTGTTTATGTGCAACTTGCTGGAGTTAAATTTAGTTGTATGTACTGATTTTTAGTTTTACTCTTGTCCCAGACTGAGACTTTCAATCTTCAAATATGAAAAATATAAAAAATATAAGTCTTACACTAAATGATTTTAAATAATTTTCAAAAACTATTGTGTGAAAATTATTTCTGTACCATATAATTATATTTATTTCATTTAGATTTTAGAGATTATCTTAAAAATTTATACAAAATAATTTAAGCATTAATGTGGACGTTTAAATTGTGAATATAACACAAAGTTTTCATTAGGCTTTATTTTTAATTGAGCTGTAATTATCATGCAATTGTTGCACATAGTGAGAAAAATCAATTCAACTTTTTATGTATTATTTAGTCAGCTATATTATTTCAAGTTTAAAATGATTAAGATGATTTTTTTTTAATAAAGCCATATCGATCGATCACACATCTATAGGGTCTAAAGGGTCAGTAATTCTCTACTCACCATAGACAGTAAGATTGAATGTTTTGAGCGGCGTCTGTGTGCTGGTGGTGGTTACTTTATAAAGTCCAGAGTCTGTGTTTGTGATGTTAGCGATGGTCAGAGATCCAGTCTGATGATCCAGCTTCAGTCTGTCTCTGAATCTACCGTCAGCATTATCATTATAAAACTTGCTCTCATTGTTCTTTCTGTTGATCTGAGCGATGAGAATGTCGTTTCCAAATCTCCAGAATATCTGATCATCTTTCTGTATATCAGTATCATCAGTGTTTAGAGTGACAGAATCTCCCTCCATCACCGACACTGACTTCACTTCTTCACTAAACACACCTAAAAAACAAATATGTACACTTTGAACTCATCTAAAAATGTATACTTGCAAAACATTTACTGACTGTATAATTTTAATGAGTAATTCAATAATGTACAATAACAAACCCTTTGATGTGAGTGGAAGAGAAAAAAACGGTCAAAATGAACATCATGAATCAGAATGTTTTTTTTTTTTGGTATGGATAAATGATAATATACATAGAACTGAAAATGCTTACCAGGCAGACTCCATGAGCACAAACAGACGAAAATAAATGTCTCAAACATTTTCTTCAAACAACATCAGACCTGAATTCTGAAAAGGCGACATTTAAAACAAAACCCGACAGAAATTTTGTAACACGTTTTTGAGAGCTGTAGCCACAGACGAGCTGGAGAGCAGCGTGCTGTTGGTCTGTAGTGAAGTGGTTTTGTGAAGCTCTGCAGAAAGTGTGAATAAACTGCTCCAGTTACACCTCCCACACAGTCTGTATGTCTACTCACATGGTTTTCTTAGACAATAGACTCTAGAAATTCAGTTTAACAACAACTGCTACTGGCTCATGTTCCCATTTCTCCCAGTCCACTGTTTTAAGAGGTTGCTTGTAAAGGTTTCTGAACATCTCACGTTGAATCATTGACTTTACTGACATTGAGTTCAGAGCTGATGTAGCAGTGCTTGCTAACAGTAAGGCAAGGCAAGGCAAGTTTATTTATATAGCACATTTTGTACACAATGGTAATTCAAAGTGCTTTACATAAAAGAAAGTAAAATAATCATAAAGTAAAATAATAACAAAACTAAAGAACTTTTAAAATGATTAAAACATTTACTTAAAATAAATTTAAAAACAGTTAGAAAATTATTTTACATAAAAAACAAAAAACAAATAAAAAAACAGTGAAAGTATAGTGCAATCAGTTCAGACATTGCGCAGTGCTCATTCAATAAATGCACAACTAAACAGAGGTTTTGAGTCTAGATTTAAATGTGACTAGTGTTTTAGCACATCTGATCTCTTCTGGAAGCTGATTCCAACTGCGGGCAGCATAGTAACTAAAGGCGGACTCCCCTTGTTTTCTGTGAACCCTTGGTATTTCTATTTCTAACTGACTTGATCCTAATGATCTGAGTGCTCTGTTAGGTTTATATTCAGTGAACATATCTGCAATATATTTCATTCCTAGGTCATTTAGTGACTTATATACGAGTAAAAGTACTTTAAAATCAATCCTAAATGTAACTGGAAGCCAGTGTAAGGACCTGAGGACTGGTGTGATATGTTTAGATTTTCTGCTTTTAGTCAGAATCCTGGCAGCAGCGTTCTGAGTATGGGTCACCATACTTGGCTGAATGTCACTTCACTTTCTGGAAGAGCTGCAGCTGTCTAATGGTCTTTTTGGGAAGGCCGGTGAGGAGCCCATTACAATAGTCCACCCTGCTGGTGATAAAGGCATGAATAAGTTTCTCCAAGTCTTGACTGGAAACAAAACATCTAATTCTTGCAATGTTTTTTAAATGATAGTATGCTGATATAGTTACTGCTTTGACATGACTACTGAAACTAAGGTCTGTCTCCAGAATCACACCAAGATTCCTGACTTGATTTTTAGTTGTTTGACCCCTGGAGTAAAGGTATGCATTCACCTTGAACACTTCATCTTTGTTTCCAAATGCAATGACTTCAGTTTTTTCCTTATTTAACTGAAGAAGTTCTGGCACATCCAACTATTAATTTCATCAATGCATTGGTAGAGGGAGTCAATGGGGTTGTAGTCATTTGGAGATAAGGCTAGGTAAATCTGGGTATCATCAGCATAGCTGTGATAGGCAATTTGGTTCTTTCTCATTATTTGACTTAGTGGAAGCATATACAGGCTAAACAAGAGCGGTGAAAGAATTGAGCCTTGTGGGACTCCGCATGTCATGGACGTCCACTTAGACTTATGCTCTCCTAGACTCACATAATGTAACTCAGTAACACTGAGCTGCATTGTCACCTCACAACAAGAAGTAATGAAGATGCTGTTTTGGGTGTGTAGAGTTTGCATGTTCTCATAACCTACAGACAAAGGGGAAAAAAACAGTGTGTGTGTGTGTGACTGACAGACAGCCTCTGCAGTGCGCATGAGAGATCTCGCAGATTTCACAAACAAACGTCTTAATAATATTGCAAATTAGAAATGTTTGGTAAGATAAAATTTGCACGACAACATTATTAAGCAAATCTCTTCGCCAGTGGTGGACGAAGTACACAAATCAAGTACTTGAGTAAAAGTACAGATACGTATAATAAAATATTACTCCAGTAAAAGTAAAAGTACTCCTTTTTCAATTTTACTCAAGTGAAAGTACAAAAGTACTACATTTTTTATGTACTTAAGTAAAAAAAGTACTGAAAGGCTAATTTAATTTTATATTAGCACATTTTAAAAAAAAAATTTTATAATCCTACTGCTCAAAATACCTGGGATTTTCCCCAAAATAACCACTATATGGAGTCAAGATATATTTTTGTTGTTGATATGGACTACACTGATGAGAGTAATGTTAACTGTGAAGCTTACACTGTGATGTACCTGAGAGAAAACAGAGATGACCATCTGATTTTCACCAGTAAGAACAAAGTATTTTAAAGTTTGTTGTTTTACAGAACATCACAGTTATATATGACATGATAATAAGGCCTGAAGATTTTAAGGAAAATATAATTATATTTTCATAATGATTTTTTTCCTTCTCAAACCTTGTCTGGGGTGTAAAAACACCACTGGCCAAACGGGGTGCATCTCTTCCCCTCTTTGATCATTACTGTAGTTACCATGTTCTGAACATCACATCCTTTCTTTATAAAATATTTGGACATTATTTATAAAAATTCTTTCCTGCTTCGATGTCCAGATCTGAATTAAAAAAAATCTCAAACATGCTCCGATGTCCCGATCTGAATCAACCGAGTCGCGACCAGGCTCCGAAGTGGCGATCTGAATCTACCGAGTCGCGAACAGGCTCCGAAGTGGCGATCTGAATCAACCGAGTCGCGAACAGGCTCCGAAGTGCCGATCTGAATCAACCGAGTCGCGAACATGATCCGAAGTCCCGATCTGAATCAACCGAGTCGCGAACAGGCTCCGAAGTCCCGATCTGAATCAACCGAGTCGCGAACAGGCTCCGAAGTACCGATCTGAATCAACCGAGTCGCGAACAGGCTCCGAATTGCCGATCTGAAAACTTCGACCAAAGAATGTAAAAAAAAAAATTACTCAATTTCTCTAATAACTCTATACTCTAATAACT
The DNA here is from genome assembly GCF_003368295.1 of Carassius auratus. Lineage (NCBI taxonomy): Eukaryota > Metazoa > Chordata > Actinopteri > Cypriniformes > Cyprinidae > Carassius > Carassius auratus. The sequence continues at coordinate 18,371 of NW_020525186.1, read as the reverse complement.
CTACAAATCTATGAAAGACTCAGATCACGTGTCTAAAAATAAATCGCTATAGTAAAAGAGAAATAATAAGAGGAGTGAAGTTTATACCGTTCTGTTTGGTCCTCACGCGCGTCTGACGCTCTGCGGCGCGTCTCCGCCCCTCACACGCGCGTTTACAGCGCTAAATTAATCATCTTTGCCAATTATTATACATTTACTTCATTGTCAGCTCCAGGTACTTCATTTATTATTGTTCATTGATCTGTTTGAAACAAAAAAAGGTTGTATTTCAGTAATAATTCTAAATTATCAAAATAAAATATATAAAATAATGGTTTCTATTTTAATATCCTTTAAAATATAATCTATTTCTGTGATGTGCAGCTGTATTTTCAGCATCATTCCTTCAGTCTTCAGTGTCACATGATCTTTAGAAATCATGAAAATATGATGATTTATTATTAGAACTATTAATAGTTGTGCTAGCAAATTTTATTTCGGAATCTGTGATCTGTGAAAGTGTTTTAAAGTTTGTGGTTTTACAGAACATCACAGTTATATATGACATGATAATAAGGCCTGAAGTTAGGAAGAACATTTTAAGGAAAATATAATTATATTTTCATAATGATTTTTTCCTTCTCAAACCTTTTCTGTGGTGTAAAAACACCCCTGGCCAAACGGGGTGCATCTCTTCCCCTCTTTGATAATTACTAGTTACCATGTTCTGAACATCACATCCTTTCTTTTGTCCCTAGATGTAATCTATATACATATATATAGGTGGTTGAATAAAAATATTTGGACATTATTTATAAAAAAAAAGTTAGCACCAGCTTGTTAGCTAGACATTTAGCATCAGCTACAATATTTACTTATTTTTCAGTACTGTTATGAATAAACATTCATGTCTGTCTAACGTTACTCGTCTAGTTAATCCAAACAATATACATATGTATAACGTTACTGTTAATACACAATATAAAAACAGATGTCATGGTAGCATTTTAATAAAACTGTTAATATTACGGTAGCGGGGAATTTGGACATGCATGAGTTATTTTATTTAATCTGTTTTAGTTTAAAGGTTATTTTATTTTATTTTTTAACCTAAAACACAGAGACGCTGATTGATGTGTCTGCATGTCAGCATTTCAGTGGGCTTAAACAGATCACTCTTTACAGCGGATTTAGTTCCCAAACAACTGACAATTTTGACCTAAATATGATTTTCAGTTACAATAATTAATCCTAAATTTCGACATTGATAACTTTTAGCAACATCAGACGCACGCGCGCTCACAAGATCTCCCGGTTCTTACTTCTGGTGACTCGCACTAAACGGTTCATTTGAATCAGTGAGTGGTCGACTCCAGAACAGCTGCAATCGGATCATTCTAATTCGTAAACGAATCGTTTGGTGTGATTTGCGATCCGATTAAAGTTTATTTTGAAAAGACTCAGTTTGTTCATGATGAATCAGACACCGCTTCTGCGTGTCGGAGCACGTGATATATTATAGGGAGTAACGATATGTTTTATGAAATGTAGTGAAGTTAAAAGTACGATCTTATGCTTTGGAATGTAGTGAAGTAAAAGTAAAAGTTACTCAAAATAAAACTACTCCAGTAAAGTACAGATACTTGAAAAATGTACTTAAGTACAGTAACGAAGTAAAGCTACTCCGTTACTGTCCACCACTGCTCTTCGCCATCGTCACTCTTTATTATCAAACGGGAGTTTTCTTACTGTTATGTCTGTGTGTGCGCCGCGCTCGTTGGTGTGTGTGTGTGTGTGTGTGTGACTGACAGTAAGAGCAGAAACCCAGCGAGCCCTTCGGACTATGGAGAACATCTGGTGGGTAAAAAAGGCGCACGAAATCCAAAACCTGGCAGACTGCAATAACACTCAAGGCTTTTACGATGCCATAAAAGCATTGTACGGCCCCAGGAAGCGGGTGATTGCTCCAGTCCGATCAGCTGAGGGGTCCACGCTCTTCAAGGACCGCCACGAGATTCTTGCCCGTTGGGTAAATCATTTTGAGAATCTCTTCAACCACACCAACCCTGTTGACCAACACATCCTGGATAATCTGCCAGACTTGCCACCAACCATGCACCTGGATACTCCACCACTTTTCTCAGAACTCCGGCAAGCTATTTCAGGTCTGAAAAACAACAAAAGCGCTGGACCCGATGGAATCCCTGCAGAGGTTTTCAAACATGGAGGATACACCCTCACGCGTCGCCTGCACCTCCTGATTCAAAACATCTGGGAACATGGGACCCTCCCACAGGACTGGAAGGATGCTAACATTGTTGTCATATACAAGCAGAAAGGAGACCGAGCAGTCTGTGGCAACAGCCGTGGGATATCTCTCCTCTCCATCGCAGGGAAAGTACTGGCCAAGATCATGCTCAGCAGACTGGTTGAGCACATCTCGGAAGCTGTGCTTCCGGAAACGCAGTGTGGCTTCCGGAAGACCAGATCCACAACAGACATGGTTTTTGTCTTGAGGCAGCTGCTGGAGAAGAGTCGAGAGCATCACAAAGACCTTTACGTAGCCTTCATCGATCTCAGCAAAGCCTTTGACACCATCAACCGTGAGTTGCTCTGGAAATACCTATCCAAAATTGGGGTACCACCCAAGTTTCTCAGCATCCTACAGCAGCTGCATGACGGGATGAAAGCCAGAGTCCTCATGGGAGAACTCCAATCAGAGTCTTTTGGGGTAAACGTTGGGGTGAAGCAAGGCTGTGTCCTGGCTCCGATGCTCTTTAACATCCTCCTCTCTGCCATCACCTGCCTTTTCCACCGTGTCCTGGGACATGAAGACGGTGTCCATGTGGAATACCGACTTGACGGAAGCCTCTTCAACATTCGTCGGCTTCAAGCTCACACAAAGACAAAGACCCGCCAGATCTGTGAGCTTCAGTATGCTGATGACTGTGCAGTCTTAGCCCACAGCCCAGACTCTATGCAGTACGCCCTTAACACCATATCCAGTCTGTACCAATCTTTCGGCCTGCAGGTTAACACTCAAAAAACCGAGGTCATGTTCCATCTCACCACCCCCGTTCCCACACCCCCCAGTTTTCACATAAATGGTGTTCCACTTAAATCAGTGGACCACTTCACCTACCTCGGCTCCACTCTGTCCTCAAGCAGCTCCCTTGACACAGAAATACACACTCGGATAAATAAAGCCTCATCATCTTTTGGACGCCTACGCAGCAGGGTTTTTGAAAATCGTAACCTGAAGGTCAGTACCAAGGTTGCTGTTTACAATGCGGTATGTCTCTCCACTCTTCTTTATGGGGCAGAGTCATGGACCTCATACCGCCAGCACATCATCCACCTAGAGGCCTTCCATATTCGCTGCTTACAAAAAATCCTCAGCTTGTCCTGGAAAGATCGAATCCCCCATACAGTCATCCTCAGCAACACCAACTCAATCTGTATGGAAGCTGCTGTGGCCAGAAAACATCTGCGTTGGATAGGGCACACCATACGCATGCCTGAACATCGCCTGCCCCGCCAAGTCCTTTACAGTCAACTAGTGGGTGCGAAACGTTCCGCTGGAGGGCAAAAGCGTCGTTTTAAGGACTATACCAGGGACCTCCTTAAGCGGGCAAACATCCCCCTCACGAAGCTAGAATCTCTGGCACTTGACCGATCAGCCTGGCAGGCCACCTGTGCTGCTGCGGTCTCTCAAATACACCAAACCAACCAAGACCAACGATCCATGAGGCGAATCAAGAGACACCAACGGGCGGCTGGTACCCCCCTGGTATCTGGTTTCCCCTGCTCCATCTGCGGTCGAGTGTGCGGATCAAGGATCGGACTTTACGCCCATGAGAAGTGGCACCAGCGGCAAGGTTGCTGAACCCCCACCCCCCATCCCTATCCCTGGAGCAAGCGTTATCATCGATCACGATGGACAGCTAAGAGACTGACAGACAGCCTCGGCGCGCATGAGAGATCTCGCAGATCTCACAGACAAACATCTTAATATGATCGCACAAATATGTAGTTATATAACGAAGGACATTAACAGAGGCTAGAGATGGGACACAATAAAGATGGAGTTAAAGAAGAGAGAACACGCTAGCTGAGAAAATAGTGTACAGACAGAGCAAGCTCACTGTTTCTGATGCTGGAAATATTAGAAGAAAATCCTAAATATTGAATTGGTGGTTAAGGTTTACATAATCGTATTACTGAAGTAACTTTCTGTCTTCAGAAAAGTTTCATTGGCATTTTCTTTCCATCTTACCTCTATAAATATCAAAGCATTCTTTATAAGCACAGCGCTGCTTTGTTTACAGCGACAACCAAGGAATTGCTGCTGTTCCATAAGCGCCACCTTCTGTCAGAAAGTGAATTACATTTTTAGTATAATTTACCAAAGCTGAAGCCAGACCACTTTGTTTGCTATAAACCTTGTAGTTGTACAATCTAATTAAAATAAAAAATAAGTAAAAAACTGTTCATGCTACATATATGTATCATCTTTATTAGGACTGTGATTAAAATGCAGTTTAATCACTCATTTCAGACGGCTACAGATTTTTTTAAGGCCAGTTCAGCCTGCAGCAAAGCAAATAAATATCTTTCTCATGTACTGTTTTATGCTTTCTTGTCTCTTGCTTAATTTTTTTAAAATAAAAATCAGCAGAAAAAAAACTGTATCAGAATTGGCATCAACTCACTTGCACCCCACCTTCATGTCAAGTTATTACTAAATTTAATTAGAGCACATGGCAACTCTCGTATCACTGTTGTCTACTTATGTGCTCAGAGTATTTTTTTTTCTTTCATAAGCGCTTGACTCAAAAAAGCAATAAGAACTCCACTAACCTATAACTAAATGATCTAACATATATTATCACACAAATCAATTGAAGTGACCTACATCTTTACCAAGGCTTACAACATATGTTTAATGAATAGTATCACATTATTCTGAGTGATAAAATGTGGAAAGCAATATCACTAGAACACAAAAAATAAACTAATAAAACATAAAATAGGTCAAAATAGCTTTTCTTATTTAAATTAACACTCAGTGGACATAATTAAGCTTTTATTCAGATGTAAAAATATATACAGGAGTAGACATACTTTTCTAATTGAGTGGGAGTCTTTGGTCTTGCAACTTATCTTATAAAAATACAACAGAATACAAAAAATACTATCATACAAATATAATTATTGACTGATTGATCAAAGTGTGTTTCTAAGGGACTACTTCTTGTAAAGCTGCGTTAGAAAGATTTGCATTTTGAAAAACACTACAATTACAATTGAAATGAAAAAAAAAAGAATCAATAATTATGTAAATTAGTTTTTAATATGTAATGTCCCCACTCAAAAACATCTCCACTTTCCTGAGTGTCTGAATTATCAGTGTGTAATGTTGACATTTGGTCTCTCTTCTTCTGATGAAGACTTCTGGATGTGATGTCATAAAACAGGGTTATATCATTTACCAGCACAGCAAAAGCAGCCACGCCCACTGGAATAGAAAGAGCCAATAGGATCACAGCTTCAGGAAAACCACAGCAGAGGATACAGACTTCTGAGAGAATAAAATTAATGAATAAATGAATCAAATGAAATTGATAAAATGTACACCAAAATAAATTTTAGAGTTAAATGCACTGGTTTGAGAGCAAACCACGATCTCCAGCTGGAATACCCATGAACTCCCAGTCTCCCACAGACTACATTTCCCATAATCCTTTGCTGGACTCATCACCACTTATTGCATACACTTGTGTCTTGTTACCTCCAGCAGACTCACCTTATTTATAGCCTGGTTATCCATTCACTCATGGTCCAGTATTGTTTAGCCTGTAATGTTTACTAGTTTCTGTGTTCCTGCCCATGTTTCCTTGTTTCCCCTTGCCTTTGTGTTGTTGTTTTTTTTTTGGATCTTTAACTATTTATCTGTTTTTTTACGATGGTTCTGCTGCTTGCCCTGACTAATGCCTGTTTGCGGATTACTCTTTGTCCTTGCCTGGGATCATGTTGTTTGCTGATACTGGACCCTGCCTGTCTGACCATGTTTAAGAGTAAAGCATTTGTATCCTCAACCTCCATTGTAACACCATCCTACATTACAAAACCATTTTCAGAGACTAAACTGAACACAGTAAATGCCTTTGCATTGACTTGTACCTGGACTTTAAATTGTAATTTAAATGTTGTTGTTATTATTATAATCCCTTACACATGCAGTATTACTTTAATACTACTATATATTAAATATAAATAAAAAAGTAATATTTCACAGTAAGTGTATTACAATACTTGCATTTTAATTACTTCACTTGCAAGAGTTTAAGCATCAATGTTTTATGTAATTATGAAAAGTAAAAAAAATATTTATCAGTTAATTATGGTCAGATTACGGCAGTCCGCCACAGTTTATAATTAAAGGGAAATATAGAGCCACACCTGCACATGTGTGACAGAGTTCAGTGCTGTTGAGGTGTTGAGTCAGGTTGCTAATGGGATTGTTCACCACACAGCTGTACAAATCATCAGATTCTGTCATGTACAGATCCATGACAGAATCTCCCTCCATCGCCGACACTGACTTCACTTCATCAGCACCAAACTCACCTGATGGACAAATACACTATCTAAAGAAAATTTACAGATTCACCAGATTTGGAGTTTAAGTCATTGTAAATAAATTAACATAATAAGTAAATTAATTAATTTATTAATTAATTATTCTTATGTGGACAAATTATAATATAGCCAACATATGAATTAAGCCATTAAAATTCTTACAAAAGATGAAAAGTAATTTAGGACAATAATAGGACAATGATTTCGTTACAATAGGACAGTTGATACCGGGGCTCTGATGATCCAACAACACCACGTGATTAATGACGTTTGATCTTGAACGCACGTAGTATCGGAAGGGACCGCTGGTTTGAAAAAAAATCTGGCGCTTCCTTTAATTGTATTTGACTTGGTGTGTGTGTGCAGAGCCGATCCTCCCATTACGCAGAGTATGGTCTCCGGAACACCAGGGGGCCACCTTGCTCTCAAAGATTGTTAAATTTTAGTTTCGTTTTTGAATTCGGCCAGTGGACATGAAAACCGCTTATGTCATTTATTTTAACGCAGTGTGCTGTCGCCCTCTCTATGTAAAAATCTGCCAAATCAAGTAACATGACTGTCATACAGACAGTGTCTCAGTTGAAAGCGTACCGAGCAACGGGAAAGAGTTTCTCACGAGCATTCCGTGCGCGAGATTCGAGACGGAGTGAACACGGACAAACTCGGGCACTGTGTGTGTTGTTTGCGATTCAGTATAATAGTTTTGAGTAAATTGTAATGTCAACGGCAGACAAACTGAATGCACGTCACACCTCTATTGCATTTAATAATTTTCTATGGTCTCAGAGACCTAGAACAGCTCAACCATAATATTTTTCAAACACGTGATTGCATACTTGTAGGATATTATTAATCAATAACCTATGTGACTGACACAAGTTATGGTCTCACTGGAACAAATTAGCCTAATTTATATTATATTGAATCGGATTAGACATTGATCTCAGACTGATTCCCCTTTTTTAATGTCTCGGAAGCTTTGTTTGGTCACGTGTTTGGTGGAGAAACAAGTCTGAACACTAGATGTCGTAATGCCCATAAATGAACCGTTTTTCGGAAAAGTTTCAGATAGCCTCGGGTTCCCATCACTAGTCATAATAAACGATGAACGTCTTGTAATCTCAACAAAAGAGCTGAAGATGAGAGTGCTGCTGGTCTGAAGTTTAAGACATGTTGGGAAATGACTCGCTGATGACACAGCTTAATGCTCATTGGTTTAAACGTGTGTTACTTTCATTTGTAAAACCTCTGCTATCTTATTTTATGTCTATAAAGTATGTGTGAATATTCCTAAATATCCTGCCAGTGGGATCATAGTTAAAAACATATAAAATCAAGTAAGATTGCAAAAGACCTCCTAGTGTCCCATTAAGAAAACTTTGGAAAGATAGAAAGCAACATTAATGCAAAGAAAGGTAAAAGAGAAGCTATGTGTATTATTGAAAAACGAGGTATGGTGGCCGAAACCAAAGAGGATTTATGAGAGGAAGTGATATGGATACAGTGTAAATGAAATAAGGAAACGCGAATAAATAAAGACAGTAGCCTCGTAACAATATATTTTAATGTGGAAAAAGAATACAATATATTAAGGAGAGGATAGTTAAGGATTAAGTTGTATAGTATAGGTATATGGATTTAAGAGGAAAAATAAATAAAGCTTTAATTGGAAGCAATGTACAGTCTCAGGACAGGTATGTCCAATAGCCGTCAGGACCTGTAAAATGCAGTATTGACAACATATGCAAAAGTAAAGGAAATGTAGTGAGATTCGACTGTTTTGGACTCCAGACTTTATATTGAGACGGTGGAAAATTTTACTAAACAAGTGATTACAAAAACAACACTGAAACTGAAAGTGAAAGTGAAAAAGTGAAAGTGAAAGTGAAAAAAGTCAATTAATATTGACTTCAAAGTTCAACTTACATTGAAGTCAATATTAAGATGTCAAAATCTGAATTGAAAATAAAGAAAGAAGACATTAGAGAATGGCAACATCAATGGGACCTTGAAACAAAAGGAAGACATTTGAATGCCATTCAAAATAAGGCAGTGCTGTGAGGAACTTAGGGACAAGGAAGGAAAAAATAACGATGACCAGAAAAAGGTTAAATTAATTGAAGAACTAAGAAAAGTTAGGCTGTCAGGGACAGGTAGTCTATAAAGATGTATTGTGAAGTGGTGTGAGTGGACAAGGCAGAATAAATATTTGTAATGTGTCAATTAGAATGGATGTAATGAGATGAGGAACATATGATGGAGAAAAATAAAGAATGCATTATTGCAATGCTTTTAAACTGCAAAGAAGAAGAACAGTAAAACCATTGTCAGTCTGCTGCTCTATATCAGGTCTATTTTTTTTTATCAGTATATACACATTCTTGTACATTAATCACTCTTGCCCTCTAGTGAGGTTTGATAACAATCGTCACTGTCACTCACGTGGATGTAGATCAGAAACAAATGAGCATTAAGGATAATAACACTATCCACCGAAATCAGATTTTTCTGGTGTGTGAGTTCATGTCAGGTTTTAGAAACCATAATGAGTTGCAATTAGAATGAAGAACAAATAGGTAAAATGATGAAAGAACTAGGAAAAGTTGAGCTGTCAGGGACAGGTAGCCTATAAAGATGTTTTGTGATGTGGTGTGAGTGGGGAAGGCAGAAGAAATATCTCTCGTTTGTTAATTAGAACAGATGTGATGTGATGAGGAACATATGGTGGAGGCAAATAAACGAGATAGGTATAAACGGAGGTCGGAGCCAGCTCCAAATGGGCGGGTCAGCTCCAAATGGGTGGGACTTCAGCTCCAAGTGGGCTGTACAAACCTCCAGAGCCTTTTGATTGGTTTATTTAATGTCATGGGGTTAATAATAAAAAAAAAAGACGGCGTCTACTTCCCAAGGCTTTTCAGCGTCAAGAAAGAGGAGTTTGAAGGGGTAAGTCTAGACTTGTACAACGTATTACAAGTTGCGAAAAAGTGCAGTATCTTGGCGGTTGATGTTTTAGTCTTGACGTAGTTAAATCATGATTACAAGCTCATTGCATTCAAGTTTGAAAATGGGAGGACATTCATGTGCAATTTTTTTTTACCTTCAAAACTCATATTTACCATTATTCCGAAAGGACGTTAAGACAGCATTAGCAGCACAGATAAATTACATCTTTATTGTGTCTGTTACCCTTTTGTGCTAAATATTTCTGCAATACATATAGGATTTACGCTGCAGATTACGGACACTGAAGACTAAGCAGGAATTGTTACTAACGTTACGTAAAATATGTAGGCCTATGTATTATAACTGCACTGATATTTAAGCGATCAATAACTATTAATAGATTTAGTACAGTGTTCCATAAGAATGAGTCTTAGTTAAAACTCCTAACTGATAATGCTTGACTTTAACAAAGCTGGTCATTGTTTCAAAACAATTTTTAAATGTTATCTATTTTTACGTGTAACGTTAATCCAAACAATGTAATGCAACTGAAATGCAACTTTAATTACCAAATTCATTTTTCAATATAATAATCATAACAGAGTGGATATATGAGGATAACTGCAGTGTCCACTACCATGCATTACATATCAACAGGTGTAGAATTAATTTTGTCATTGTAGGAAACACAAACAAACAAAAACATTATGTGTAAACTTTGTGTTACAGAAAGCTCAAGTCTTGGTGGCCAAAAGTTACATTTCAGTGATCTGGTTACCGCCTCTCTCTGCAAACCCAAAGGATCACTTTCCTGTAAACTTTTTTTTGTTCTTTCTATGCATCAAGATGTGTAATTTATTTTTTCTGAAGATTTTTGACTAATGTGTGTGTGTATGTGGGTCTTTGTGTGGATAAATTATGTTCATACTTTAAAGGTGGACATTTGCAACAGCGCTTGTCCCTAAAATTGCTCCAGGGGTATGTTTAGACACTGTCCTAAATGACAAATGTTGGAATGTAAATGACATTACATTCTGTGGACGTCTCACATGAATGTGCATTAATGTTAACTTGTCAACAGTGAATTATTTTAGGATGTCATTGGACTGAATGTTTAGTGACTAATGACACTTCATTCCAGTAAAAATATAATCCATAGCATTGGAGTGAAAGCAGCAGCAAAGTGTTCCAGTGCTGATGAAAATCAAGCAGGTTAAAACCTCAGATTCCTTAAATATCTGTTCTAGAGGACTGTTTGGGGCTGGACAGATTTTGTTAGGGTTTTGAAGTCTGATGCTCACCAGCCCTACATTTATTTGTTCAGAAATGCAGTAGAAACATTCATATTGTAAATTGTAATAATATTTTACAATAACTCTTTTCTATTTGAGGCAGCAGCGGATCTACCCCAATCATCATTAACGGGACCACAGTGGAGAGAGTGAGCATCTTCAAATACCTTCAAATGCCCTGCGAAGAGTAGCTGAGCACATGTCCAGAACATCTCTCCCCTCTCTGCAAGACATCCAAACCAGGAGATGTAAATCTAGGGCTGTTAAGATCCTTAAAGACCCCACCAACCCATCTGCTACAGTCAGGCAGACCCTTCTGCAGTCTGATGGCAAAGACGGAGAGGCTCAGGAGGAGTTTCTTCCCTCATGTTATCAGACTACTAAACATGGACATTAAACACACTGCACTTTATAGACTGGTTGTTTAGGGCTACCCAATAACTCTCTGCACACTGCACTTTTTTGACAACCTAACTAGGCATTTCATCCTCACTGCACATTGTTTACATCTCTGCACATCATCTGTGTAGCAGTTTCTGTGTAGCATCTCTACAAATCATCTGTGTAGAAGTTTAATACAGTATATTGTGTATATTTCATTATTTGTATTTAATTATCTCCAAAAAAAAAAACTTTATTTTTTTCCTGTTGTTTCATTATTTGTATTTAATTTTCTCTTATTTTTTATTTTTTTGCACAGTCTAAAAAAAGTATGCCAGACCTACATTTCACTGCTTTTTGCATGTCATATAACAAATAAAACTTGAATTTTTAATGGTTTGGAGCGTTACCTGTGATTGAGTTGGTGATAAAAAGGAGATGGGGAAATGAGTGTCTTAAACTGGACTTTGGTACCAATATTATTTTCCTCTTAAGTCTTGGAATGTTTTATTATTATTATTATTAACTCTTTTATTACTATTTAGATTTTTTTTCTTTTTTTTAAATTAAATGTTTATTTGTAAAATGTAGCCTACTTCCACGTGTGGCCTTTTGTAATGTTGTTTCACCTAGAGCCAAGGGGGTTGTAACAATCTAAACAATATAATTCTCCCTCAGATTTCAAACTTGCAATAAAGAAAAACATTCACGTACAGTAAACATTTTATTGCTCTAAATTACTCATTCATTTTCTTGATACTGATATAATTATAAAATTAATATAATTTAATATACTTGAATGTTTGCAGTTGTCACAAAATTATATAACCTCTTGTTAATTAAATTTAAACTAAAATGAAAAACAATAAATCTGTTTTTCATTAGTATCGCTACTTTATGCCATCCTCATTCGCGCGCACCCCGACAATGACGCAATGTGAAATTTCCGTTTAAATCCCGCCCATTTGTAAAAGTCCCGCCCACTAGCGGCAAAAGTTCCTCCCACTTGGAGCTCTCCGTGAAGTCCAGCCCACTTGCGGCAAAAGCTCCTCCCACTTGGAGGTCTCCGGGCTGCAGCGATACCTACTTGAAATAAACTGGAGTAACACTGCAGGAAAAAAAACGGGAGATGGCGGTAATGAACGCCTTAAACCGCAAAGAAGAAGAAGAAGAAAACTATTTCATTTTCTCTTTTTTGAATCGTGTGCTCAGTCTGCTGCTCTATAGGAATAACTTCATGCTTCTTTTTTTAACAGTTTATAAACATATTTATTTGTACATTAGTCACTCTGTTGCTCTCTAGTGAGGTTTGAAAACAATTGTCGCTGTCACTCGAGTGGATGTAGATCAGAAACAAATGAGCATTAATGATAATAACACTATCCATCAAAAGTCCATTCTAAATTATGAAGAGCACTATTAAAACCGTCCTGTGTTTGCTAATGATGTGTGGTAAGTGCGCAATTCTCTTTTTTTCTTTAAAGTTTCGGTTTCGGTTTCCGCATTTTACGATGGGGCAACGAACCCTCAAGAAAAAAAAAAAAAAAAAAACGTTTTTACTACAGATAAAACAAAAAACAAAACCTTGGTTATAGATAATGCGTGGTGACCACAAATTAACAATGGTTTTTGATGGGCCAATACTAACCTTAGTGGCATCGTAGTAAAACTGTGGTTATGGTAAACAATACGGCCAAAAAGGGGAACAAGCAGGCTGTGAAACACCAGGCCCGAAGATGTGTATGAAGGACTGCACGATTAATCGCATGCGATTGTCATGTGTGTCTTGTCAGTTAAGCCAGGGGCGTAGCCATCTTTTCAGAAGTGAGGGGGACAGAAATCACACACACACACACACACACACACATAGATAACATTACATATAACATTTCTGTAATCTATATAACCTACTAGTCTATACAGTTTTTGAACAGTAAGATGTTTAATGTTTTGAAAGAAGTCTCTAATGCTCACGAAGCCTACCTTTATTTCATCCAAAGTACAGCATAAGCAGTAATATTGTGAAATATTTGTACTTTTTAAAATAACTGTTTTCTGTTTGAATATATTTTAAATGTAATGTATTCCTGTGATCTTTGATGAATAGAAGGATTCACAGATCAGCATTTGTGTGAAATAAAAAGCTTTTGCAACATTATAAACTATATCATGCAAAAGCTTAGTCAGTGTATATATATATATATATATATATATATATATAGTTAAATAAATGATAGAAATTAATACTTGTATTTAGCAAGGATTCTTTAAATTGATCAAAAGTGATGATAAAGACATCATTTTACAATTTCAGCTAAATGCTGCTCTTTTGAACTCTCTATTCATCAAAGAAACCTGAAAAAATTATACTCAGCTGTTTTCAACATTATCATACAATAACAAGCTAAGCAATATCGCGTTCATAATTGCAGATGAGCTGCATTCAGTTATGAACGCGATATTGTGTAGCTTGTCAGCGAACCACGGCTCTGTATGTTAAGTGCCGCTCCATTTGAAAGCAGGTGATGGACATGTACTGCTAATCACAGAACCAGCTTTACTGACAATCGCATGCGATTAATCGTGCAGCCCTAGACTGGGCTCGTTTGCTGCTGTCCGAGCCCGAGCGCAATTGTTCCCGGTGACGCCCAAAGCATTGGTCTGCTTTCACACTCAATAGTTGTATCAAAACCCAGGTGCGTTTGCAGGCACCTTACATCATTGCAAGCGCACACGGAAAATGCATGGAGAACACAACACGACTGAGCATAGTTGTAATTTTTTTGTTATTTAGGTGCTATTATGCACTTCATGGTGAATGACAATTGCGTTTATGTTCATTGCATGGTGTAATTCAGCACATATCAACGTTCCCCTGACACTCATGGTTCTCGTGTGTTGAGGAAACAATGATATCAACAGTGTTACGAAAGCGCGGGATATTTTACTTCCTGAACAAGTGCGCACACGAGTCTGTGTTGCTTGCACATTCACATGAACCGTGCCACAGTTCGGGATTTTTCATGAAAACTGTGCCCCGTTCCGCACTAAACTGCCAGTGTGAAAGCCCCCTCAATTACCTCAAAACATATCAGCATAAGTGGCCCAGGTTGCTAATTGGTGTCGGCAGAATGGGAGATGAACTGACAAAGACCACAGTGTTAATGAGATGAGACTAAATGATCATGAATAATTCTTCAGCATCATTACCAGTTGTGTTATGATTTTAATATCCTCTGTTTGTTCTGCAGGAGTGTTTTGTGCTGAAACAGATGAAGTGAAGTCAGTGTCAGTGATGGAGGGAGATTCTGTGACTCTAAACCCTGATCTCACTCAAATAAGGGAATCGTCCTGCTATTGTGGAGGTTTGGTGATAAAGGTTCCACCATTGCTCAAATTGACGAAGATGAAATCTTATATAACAATAATGAGATTTTCAAAGACAGATTGCAGCTGGATCAGTCGGGGTCTCTCACCATCAATAACACTAGAAACCAAACACACTGGACTCTATGAAGCAGAAATCAGCCACAACACTGGAACCTTATATATTAAGTTCCGTCTTACTGTCTATGGTGAGAATACATATTTTTGAATAATTAGATGTTTTCAAATTCCTTTTATATATAGATACACCTGTATATACAGCTGGATCTCAATGAATTAGAATGTTGTGGAAAAGTTCATTTATTTGAGTAATTCAGCTCTAATTGTGAAAGTCGTGTATTCAGTAAAATTTAGTGCACACATTGAAGAAGTTTAATTCTTTGGTTCTTTTAATTGTGATGATTTTGGCTCACATTTAACAAAAACCCACCAATTCACTATCTCAACAAATTAGAAAATGGTGACATGCCAATCAGCTAATCAACTCAAAACACCTGGCAAAGGTTTCCTGAGTCTTCAAAATGGTCTCTCAGTTTGGTTCACTAGGCTACACAATCATGAGGAAGACTGCTGATCTGACAGTTGTCCAGAAGACAATCATTGACACCCTTCACAAGGAGGGTAAGCCACAAACATTCATTGCTAAAGAAGCTGGCTGTTCACAGAGTGCTGTATCCAAGCATGTTAACATAGAGTTGAGTGGAACGAAAAAGTGAGGAAGAAAAAGATGCACAACCAACCGAGAGAAACCGCAGCCTTATGAGGATTGTCAAGCAAAGTCAATTCAAGAATTTAAGTGAACTTCACAAGGAATGGACTGAGGCTGTGGTCAAGGCTTCAAGAGCCGCCACACACAGACGTGTCGAGGAATTTGCTGAATCACAGACAACGTCAGAGGTGTCTTACCTGGGACTAAGGAGAAGAATTGGATTGTTGCCCATTGGTCAAATTCTGGAGCACTTCATGCTTCCTTCTGCTGAGCAGCTTTTTGAAGATGCTGATTTCATTTTCCAGCAGGATTTGGCACTTGCCCACACTGCCAAAAGCACCAAAAGTTTGGTTAAATGACCATGGTGTTGGTGTGCTTGACTGGCCAGCAAAGTCACCTCCATGCCACGCCGAATTGAGGCAGTAATTAAAGAAAAGGAGCCTTTACCCCTACAGTACATGAACACTTTCCAGAAGGCCAACAATTCATAAAAAATGTTTTTATTTTATTGGTCTTGAGAAGTATTCTAATTTGTTTAGATTGTGAATTGGTGGGTTTTTGTTAAATGTGAACCAATGTCATCAAAATTAAAAGAACCAAACACTTAAACTTACTTCAGTGTGTGCATTGAATTTATTAAATAACATGAGTTTCACAATTTGAGTTGATTACTGAAATAAATGAACTTTTTCCACAATATTCTTATTTATTGAGATGCATCTGTGTGGTGTGTGTGTGTGTATTCAAATGAACAAAACGGATTCAAAGTACAACCTAGAAATATTACTCATAATGTGTTAAACAATCTGACAGAGATTTAGTTTCGCAGTATCACAGTCATGCTGTTGTTCTGAATATCACAGCTGTGAATGAGTCTGACTGATATCCAGAACCGCAGCTTGATGCAGAGTGCGAGTGTATTTTTAGTCTGCGGTTTTAGAAAGAAGTTCATCCTGAGTGACTTACATTTGAAACAGAACACAGATATGTATTGCCTGTTGTATAGAAAAATTAATTGTTAATTGAACACAGACAGGTGCAGTTCTACAAACAATGAAATGTTGCTGTGTTGTGATATGAAATAATAAGATGCCTCACGACCAGCCAAATCAGTCAACCAGCTGTAACTGTCAATCTGACATAATTGTAATAATCTGTACATGCTTTTATGTGGTTACCATAAGATGAAATAATCAATATTCTAGTGCCAGTGTTCAGTATGTTTATCATCTATCTGTGAATCTGTTTCTTGTAGAGTCTCTATCTGTTATTGATGCTGGTGAGGCTAATATGAAGCTCATGTCAGTGACGGAGGGAGATCCGTGGATCTTCAGGTTCCTCCACTTTACGGAGATGAACTGATAGTGTGGAGGTTTGGAGATAAAGGAAAACTCATAGCTAAAACATGATATGGAGGCCAAGAGCTCACAATTATATGATGAAACTGACGAGAGATTCAGAGGACAGACTGAAGCTAGACAATCAGACTGGATCTCTTAGCATCACAAACACCAGAACCACAAACGCTGGACTCTATAATGCGAAAATCAGCAGCAACAAACAGACCTTATACCAGAAATACTTTGTTACTGTCAGTGGTGAGTAACTCAGTCTTTTAAAGAAGTTGTGATGGTTTATCAGCTGTCGGTGAATTCCAACTTCCTTTAAAATAGAAAAGCTTCAGTTGTACAAATAACTTTCAGAACTCTAAACTTAAAATAGTGTTTGTTATCAATCAGACACAACATTCACACAAATGACTGTTTCTCGTTGTATCATTTCAGTTCCAGGTCTGTCTCCGGCTGCTGTAGTATGGATTGTTGTTGTTGTTGTTCTGGCTGGTAATAGTTGCAGCTGCTGGTGTTTTATTTTTTTGGAGCAGGACCTCTGAACTAAAAAATTCAAAAGTGTAAGTATTACAGATGATACAGCAAGAAAGAGATTTTTGTTGCAAGGCAGTAGATGCAAATGTTAAAACCACTCAAAATGCAACATAAAGCTTTCAAACCATAAGATTAAGGTTCACAAGTCATATAGAGATTTGCATGTCATGTTCATCTGTTCATTCACTTCTAATCTCATAATTTCTCTTTCTGTGTGCTGCTGTGACATGAAGCCAACATCTCTGAATGCCAAAATGAAACATGTAAGTATTACAGCTGACACAGCCAGAGAAAAACTAACTGTATTGTGCTACAGTAGTTGAAATATATAAGATAAGTTTTCATCATCAAGTGATTCTACTTCTAATCTCCTTGTTTTTCTGTTTCTATGGTGCTGCTGTGACATGAAGTGGAGATCTCTGACAAACTAAAGCGAATGTGTAAGTATTAAAGCTGAAACATCAGGAGACATGGGTTACGGATGTAATGTTTTTGAATAACATTATATTTTGTAGACATTCTGAGCATTACAATTCACAAACCAGAAGCAGCAATATCCACTGAATGGAGAAGGTTTGGCTCCGCAGAGAACAATTAATATATATTTTATTTCAGCTTTCATTTTTGCATTTCAGTCACATTTTTCCAAGCAAGCCTTTTACAATTTAAAGAATAAATCACTCCACTTCATTCTTTTTCTGCTTATTATTATTATTGTTTTTTTTTTTATACTGTACATTTGTGGTCTGCTCTCCTGATTTAAAGGGGTCACATTTTTCCTTTCTCTTTGGAGTGTTACAAGCTCTTGGTGCATAAAGAAGATCTGTGAAGGAGCAAAACTAAAGTCTCAAATTATTATTTATACAAGTTAAAAGTCAATCACGCCCTCCTTAAATGGAAATCCATGTTTGTTTTGTGTTATAACTAGTAATAAAGAAAGAGATGATATATTCTTAGGTTGACATGAACCTCTCACTGCAGCTTGAACTGAGGAGATCTCTCATGCTACATTAAAGAGCATCAGAATGACATCCATAGTTAGAATTTTGTGATAAAATTGACAAAATTTTAAAAAGGATTGGACAGGAGGCTTGCTGTAGTCTAGTTTATTCATGCAAAATACTGTTCTTGTGATTTGATAATTGGTAATTTTAT
>NW_020525185.1:0-18157 GCF_003368295.1 Carassius auratus | reverse complement strand
AGAACTTTTTGTCAGCACGGTCTGAGATGATCTGATTCAATTTTGGTGAAAATCAGACAAACGGTTGAGGATGAGTTTAAAAAAAAAGGTTTTCAACATGAATCAAAATGGCGGACAGGAAGTTTTGCTTAATATGACATAATTGGTATGTATGTTGTCGGCATGTCCCAAGGAACATTTTGAGACATGTTTCATGATAATAGGCTAATGCAATCAAAAGTTATTAGCATTATTGGAAATGTAATAATTAGCGGTTATTGATTGGTTTATTACTCTTGACCAATAGGTGGCGCTGTGACCAAAATGATGTGGCGTGGTCAATGTGATGTGACAATGTCACATATTAAGTTTTGTGTAAATATCTCCAACCTTTGCAGAGATACAGCCTCAGATGCAGTTTGGCATCTTTCCAGCAAATTCGTTGGTACGCTAATTGAAAACGGTTACGTGTATCGACACAAATTCCATAACTTTTTGCCAGCATGGTCTGAAGATGATCCAAATCAAATTTGGTGAAAATCTGAGCAACGGTCTAGGAGGAGTTCGAAAAAGTAGGTTTTCAACATGAATCAAAATGGCGGACAGGAAATTTTGCCAAAATTGACAAATGGGGTATCGGTGTTCTCGGCATGACCCAAGGAATCTATCATCATCAGCTTTTGTTACAATAGGCTAATGTATGCAAAAGTTATTAGCATTTTTCGAAAAAATCGTTATAACTATTGACCACAAGGTGGCGCTGCCCCCAATTTTTTGTGTACATTCAGGGCATGGAGCCGGACATTTTTGTAATTATTTGCGAAACGATACGGAACTTCATTCTTAAGATACAGCAATTTACAACTAAATCCAAAATGGCCGACGCCCAAAATGGCCGAATTGGGAAAATTCGGTATCATTCGACTCGGAATGATGCACTGAATCTAAAGACACCACTTTTGTGATTTTTGGCAAAACCGTTCAGAAGTTATGAGCAAAAACATGCATTTTTCATATCTCCTGACCACTAGGGGGCACAGCGCCGAAACACTGCAGGTAGTCCCAGGGAATGGTTGTTATAAGACCCACCAAGATTGGTCTCAATAGGCCAAACCGTTGCGGAGATATAGCCTCACGTTCACGTTTGCGTGCTTTTCGAAGAATTCGTTCATGAGCTATTCGGAAACGGTTTGAGAAATCAACTTGAATTCCATAACTTTTTGCCAGCATGGTCTGAAGATTATCTGATTCAATTTTCGTGACAATCGGTGCAACGGCCTAGGACGAGTTCGAAAAAGTAGGTTTTACGAACAATTGACGAATAGCGAAAAAACTAAGCCTTGCGATTTTTGAATTTCGGTGTCCATTCGACTCGGCATGAGCCAAGGAATCACAGGAAAAAACGAATTTTCATTTTGTGGCTTACGGTTCAAGAGTTATTAGCATCAAGTTTTTGAAAGTTTAGACAATTGGTGGCGCTAGAGAGTTTGAGTTAGAGACTTCAAATTTGCTACGGTTAATGTTCAGACAGTCCTCTATTAGTGTGCCAAATTATACAACTTTCCCGCAATCGGTTCTATGGGCTACCATAGACTTGGGGTGGAAGAAGAAGAGGAAGAAATATAGCTGCAAGCAGCAATCACGGGGCCAAGCATTCCAGCGGCAACATCAGGAGCTAAGCATATGTAGCATCAGACCAAATGCAACAATGAATAATGAAATTAATAATTGCATGATTGTAATTGAAATGGCTGAAAATCGTTAATAAAAGTTCCACAGCGAGGAGCTAAGCATGGCATGGAGCATCAGACCAAATGCAACGAGTAAGAAAAGCAATTATTGGAAGAGTGTAATTGAAACAGCCAGTAAAACTCCAGTAAAATGATGCATTATCATTTTTGGAAAATAGGTGGCGCTGTAATCAAATCGCTTTGTTGTGTTCTGTGGGAGGTGACAATGTTGTGGTCAATTTCTTTCAAAATACTTACAGACCTTTAGGGCAATGAGTCGAACATGCCCACCGAGTTTCGTTCCGATCGACTTCCATTAACCTTGTCAAATAGGTGCTTAAAGTTGTTTGGCCAATGGCGGCCATGTTTTTTAAGATAAGTGAAATTCCTCATAGACACTTATGCCACATTGGGCCATACCAATTTTCAAGTTGATTGGATCAGCGGTTGCTTAGTAATAGCCATTTTAGTTTTTTTTTCATCCTGTAGCGCCACCAAGTGGCAGATATGGAAAAAAATATAATTTGACTAAAGTTTTTGTTCATGCATATGAGTTCTGAGTTTGGTGAAGATATCTTATTTTGTTCCCGAGTTATAGCCTTTTTCATAAAATTGGTCTGCGAATTTGAATGTTTTGGGTCACCTGGTTTTTTGTTCAGTCTTGATCAAACCACTGCAGTAATATTCTCAGGACTCTCTAGATCAATAACTTTGAAAAAATATGTTGTATTTTGTCCTTTGGTTAGATAACATTTAAAATGGCCTAAAAAACAAAAGATTTCTGTTGTGAATGGCATTAAACTGCAAAAAAAAAAGGGGGTAATATAATCACACATGCATTAGATCTGTATTTTTTCTAAACAATCATGCAAAATTTAACAGAGATTAGGTAAAAAAGAACACTGTAATATTTATAAAGCTTCAAAACCCAGTGTTGAATAAAAAATTGCAATTATAACCACTAGATGTCACCGGAAGACCACTAATGAGCTCACTAAAGACTAAAACATTACAGTTTATGGGCTTGTTGAGGGATTCATCTAGAAAAAATGTATATTACTATTATTTAATATTACTGTTCAAGCATTTCAGATCACATTGAGTCAAAGTTTACCAATTTATTCATACAGATATATCTAATGTTTATAATTATGCCAGATTATGATTGCAATGAAACCTGAAAAATGACATAGAAGCCCATAAAAACAGAAGACTTGCAATAGGTTTTATCACCCATCATTTATTTTAATTATCTATATATATAACAAAATGTGTGCATCTGTGTGTGGGTTTAAGCATGCTTATTGAGTATTAATATACTAGTTTAAACATTTCATGTTTGTGTGTGTCTGTAATTCTGTTCTATTCTTTTACTGTCAGCCATATCTAGGTTATTTAAAATCAGTGCAGTACTATTATCTAGACTGTGAAATTATACATAAATTGCGTATGCTTCTTTGGAATGAAATTAAGACAACATATAACAGTTATAAAGGTTAAAGAGACAGTGTTGTATGATAAATTGCATTTACGACCACTAGATGTCACTGGAAGACCACTAATGGGCTTTGCAGAGATATAGCCTCAGACTCATTTTGTGAAGATGCCTGACATCTGAAGCAGCGCTGTACAAAAACGGTTTCGTCTATTGACACGAAATCCATAACTTTTTGTCAGCACGGTCTGAAGATGATCTGATTCAATTTTGGTGAAAATCAGACAAACGGTTGAGGATGAGTTTAAAAAAAAAGGTTTTCAACATGAATCAAAATGGCGGACAGGAAGTTTTGCTTAATATGACATAATTGGTATGTATGTTGTCGGCATGTCCCAAGGAACATTTTGAGACATGTTTCATGATAATAGGCTAATGCAATCAAAAGTTATTAGCATTATTGGAAATGTAATAATTAGCGGTTATTGATTGGTTTATTACTCTTGACCAATAGGTGGCGCTGTGACCAAAATGATGTGGCGTGGTCAATGTGATGTGACAATGTCACATATTAAGTTTTGTGTAAATATCTCCAACCTTTGCAGAGATACAGCCTCAGATGCAGTTTGGCATCTTTCCAGCAAATTCGTTGGTACGCTAATTGAAAACGGTTACGTGTATCGACACAAATTCCATAACTTTTTGCCAGCATGGTCTGAAGATGATCCAAATCAAATTTGGTGAAAATCTGAGCAACGGTCTAGGAGGAGTTCGAAAAAGTAGGTTTTCAACATGAATCAAAATGGCGGACAGGAAATTTTGCCAAAATTGACAAATGGGGTATCGGTGTTCTCGGCATGACCCAAGGAATCTATCAACATCAGCTTTGTTACAATAGGCTAATGTATGCAAAAGTTATTAGCATTTTTCGAAAAAATCGTTATAACTATTGACCACAAGGTGGCGCTGCCCCCAATTTTTTTGTGTACATTCAGGGCATGGAGCCGGACATTTTTGTAATTATTTGCGAAACGATACGGAACTTCATTCTTAAGATACAGCAATTTACAACTAAATCCAAAATGGCCGACGCCCAAAATGGCCGAATTGGGAAAATTCGGTATCATTCGACTCGGAATGATGCACTGAATCTAAAGACACCACTTTTGTGATTTTTGGCAAAACCGTTCAGAAGTTATGAGCAAAAACATGCATTTTTCATATCTCCTGACCACTAGGGGGCACAGCGCCGAAACACTGCAGGTAGTCCCAGGGAATGGTTGTTATAAGACCCACCAAGATTGGTCTCAATAGGCCAAACCGTTGCGGAGATATAGCCTCACGTTCACGTTTGCGTGCTTTTCGAAGAATTCGTTCATGAGCTATTCGGAAACGGTTTGAGAAATCAACTTGAATTCCATAACTTTTTGCCAGCATGGTCTGAAGATTATCTGATTCAATTTTCGTGACAATCGGTGCAACGGCCTAGGACGAGTTCGAAAAAGTAGGTTTTACGAACAATTGACGATAGCGAAAAAACTAAGCCTTGCGATTTTTGAATTTCGGTGTCCATTCGACTCGGCATGAGCCAAGGAATCACAGGAAAAAAGAATTTTCATTTTGTGGCTTACGGTTCAAGAGTTATTAGCATCAAGTTTTTGAAAGTTTAGACAATTGGTGGCGCTAGAGAGTTTGAGTTAGAGACTTCAAATTTGCTACGGTTAATGTTCAGACAGTCCTCTATTAGTGTGCCAAATTATACAACTTTCCCGCAATCGGTTCTATGGGCTACCATAGACTTGGGGTGGAAGAAGAGGAAGAATAATAAATATAGCTGCAAGCAGCAATAACGGGGCCAAGCACTACAGAAGCAAGCTTCAGACGAACGGCAGGAATGAGTAATTAAGACAGTTTTAAGATTATTTTAGGCAAAATGGCTTGAAAACAATCAACACAACAACTAGTAATAGGATTTATTGGCTTATCACGTGTAACCAATCGGTGGTGCTGTTACCAAATTAGTTTGGAACGGTCAGTGTGAGGTGTCGATGACACATACAAAGTTTGGTGCAAATATGTCAAAGCTTTGCAGAGATACAGCCTCAAATGCATTTTGGCACCATTCAAGCAGATTTGTTGATGCGCTAAATGAGAACCGTTTCGTATGTCGACACGAAATCCATAACTTTTTGCAAGCATGTTCTGAAGATGAGCCACGTCAAATTTGGTGAAAATCTGACAAACGGTCTAGGAGGAGTTCGAAAAAGTAGGTTTTCAACATTAATCAAAATGGCGGACAGGAAGTTCAGCCAAATAAGGAAAACTTTGTATCTATGTTCTCGACTTGACCCAAGGAATCTACAAAGACCAGCGTCATGTCAATAGCCAGATTTATTCAAAAGTTATTAGCCTTTACGTAAATTGAGTTATAACTTATACACTTTGGTTGTTTCAAAATATTTTGAATACCTTCAGGGGATGGTGTTGTTGGCACATTCTGAGTTTCGTAATATTACACCAATGCATTTGTTTAGTATAGCATTTTATTTCACAAAACTGTATTGAAGTCAATGAGAATTTCATGTTTTGTTCTATTATAGCGCCACCAAGAGGCTCAGTCCCACCATTTTTTTTATGTGTGCTCAGAGTGAGCCCATACATATGTGTGTCAATTTTGGTGAAAATATCTCAATTCACTTCAGAGTTATAGACATTTATATGAAAAAGCACGTAAAAAATGACTGACTCTTGACTTTGATTGAATATTACTACCCCTTACTATCAATATTTTGGCATTTGGGCATTGGCATATAGCTATCGACCTATGTTTCCGAACTTCTGACGGTGGTTTCGTCTCGATCAGACAAGCGGTTTCGAAGATATAGCCAAATGTTTTTTAAGCGCTAAATCACAACGCTACACAAACCGAAAGGCAAAACCTAGCATGTTTGGTATCATAGGACTCGGTAAGGTTTCAGGAGTCCAATTTGATGAGTCTCGTGAAAATAAGTCAACCACACCCAAAGTTATAAGCATTTAAAAAAAGAAGATCACCACTAGGTGGCGCTGTTTTGAAACTTCTCACGCTCCTTCAGGACATTGTGCTGATGAACCATACCAAGTTTCGTAACAATCTGCTGATGCGTTCTTAAAATACAGCATTTTAGCACAAAATTCAAAATGGCCGACAGTCAAAATGGCCGAAATGGTCAAATTGGATATCAGTCGACTCGGCATGTTGCCCTGAATCTAACAAGACCAATGTTATGATTTTTGGACAAACTGTTCAGAAGTTATAAGCAAAAATAGCAGTTTTTCATATCTCCGGATCAGTAGGTGGCGCTGCGCCCAATCACAGCATGTTGCCTCAGGTCATGCTTGTTATGACATGTACCGAGTTTGGTCTGAATAGGATAAGTCGTTGCCGAGATACAGCCTTACGACTGTTTTTGTAAGCACTACATAAAATTTGTTAGAGCGTTTATCGAAAACGGTTTGACGAATCAATTTGATTTGCATAACTTTTGGTCAGCACTGCCTGAGGATGATATGGTTCAATTTTCGTGTGAATCGGACAAACCGTCTAGGACGAGTTCGAAAAAGTAGGTTTTTAAAGAAATTCAAAATGGCGGTCATATTTCTATGACGGAAATGACTTCGTAGGGTGCAATCGAATCGGCATGAGCTCAGAAATTAGAGGAAAAAAGAATTTCGTTGATTGGCCTTAGGGTTAAAAAGTTATTAACAAAATTAAAGTGAAATTTTGGACAGTTGGTGGCGCTAGAGGGATTGACTTAGACACACCAAAATTGGTGTACTTAATGTTGGCACTGTCCTCTATCAGAATGTCAAACCATTACAACTTTCCCGCATTCGGTTCTATGGGCTGCCATAGACGCCCAGTCGGAAGAATAATAATAATAATAATAAGAACGCCAACAAAAACAAGAGGGTCCTACGCACCTTCGGTGCTTGGCCCCTAAATATAGCTGCAAGCAGCAATCACGGGGCCAAGCATTCCAGCGGCAACATCAGGAGCTAAGCATATGTAGCATCAGACCAAATGCAACAATGAATAATGAAATTAATAATTGCATGATTGTAATTGAAATGGCTGAAAATCGTTAATAAAAGTTCCACAGCGAGGAGCTAAGCATGGCATGGAGCATCAGACCAAATGCAACGAGTAAGAAAAGCAATTATTGGAAGAGTGTAATTGAAACAGCCAGTAAAACTCCAGTAAAATGATGCATTATCATTTTTGGAAAATAGTTGGCGCTGTAATCAAATCGCTTTGTTGTGTTCTGTGGGAGGTGACAATGTTGTGGGCAATTTCTTTCAAAATACTTACAGACCTTTAGGGCAATGAGTCGAACATGCCCACCGAGTTTCGTTCCGATCGACTTCCATTAACCTTGTCAAATAGGTGCTTAAAGTTGTTTGGCCAATGGCGGCCATGTTTTTTAAGATAAGTGAAATTCCTCATAGAGCACTTATGCCACATTGGGCCATACCAATATTCAAGTTGATTGGATCAGCGGTTGCTTAGTTATAGCCATTTTAGTTTTTTTTTCATCCTGTAGCGCCACCAAGTGGCAGATATGGAAAAAAAAAATTTGACTAAAGTTTTTGTTCATGCATATGAGTTCTGAGTTTGGTGAAGATATCTCATTTTGTTCCCGAGTTATAGCCTTTTTCGTAAAATTGGTCCACGAATTTGAATGTTTTGGGTCACCTGGTTTTTTGTTCAGTCTTGATCAAACCACTGCAGTAATATTCTCAGGACTCTCTAGATCAATAACTTTGAAAAAATATGTTGTATTTTGTCCTTTGGTTAGATAACATTTAAACAGGCCTAAAAAACAAAAGATTTCTGTTGTGAATGGCATTAAACTGCAAAAAAAAAAAGGGGTAATATAATCACACATGCATTAGATCTGTATTTTTTCTAAACAATCATGCAAAATTTAACAGAGATTAGGTAAAAAAGAACACTGTAATATTTATAAAGCTTCAAAACCCAGTGTTGAATAAAAAATTGCAATTATAACCACTAGATGTCACCGGAAGACCACTAATGAGCTCACTAAAGACTAAAACATTACAGTTTATGGGCTTGTTGAGGGATTCATCTAGAAAAAATGTATATTACTATTATTTAATATTACTGTTCAAGCATTTCAGATCACATTGAGTCAAAGTTTACCAATTTATTCATACAGATATATCTAATGTTTATAATTATGCCAGATTATGATTGCAATGAAACCTGAAAAATGACATAGAAGCCCATAAAAACAGAAGACTTGCAATAGGTTTTATCACCCATCATTTATTTTAATTATCTATATATATAACAAAATGTGTGCATCTGTGTGTGGGTTTAAGCATGCTTATTGAGTATTAATATACTAGTTTAAACATTTCATGTTTGTGTGTGTCTGTAATTCTGTTCTATTCTTTTACTGTCAGCCATATCTAGGTTATTTAAAATCAGTGCAGTACTATTATCTAGACTGTGAAATTATACATAAATTGCGTATGCTTCTTTGGAATGAAATTAAGACAACATTTAACAGTTATAAAGGTTAAAGAGACAGTGTTGTATGATAAATTGCATTTACGACCACTAGATGTCACTGTAAGACCACTAATGGGCTTTGCAGAGATATAGCCTCAGACTCATTTTGTGAAGATGCCTGACATCTGAAGCAGCGCTGTACAAAAACGGTTTCGTCTATTGACACGAAATCCATAACTTTTTGTCAGCACGGTCTGAAGATGATCTGATTCAATTTTGGTGAAAATCAGACAAACGGTTGAGGATGAGTTTTAAAAAAAAAGGTTTTCAACATGAATCAAAATGGCGGACAGGAAGTTTTGCTTAATATGACATAATTGGTATGTATGTTGTCGGCATGTCCCAAGGAACATTCTGAGACATGTTTCATGATAATAGGCTAATGCAATCAAAAGTTATTAGCATTATTGGAAATGTAATAATTAGCGGTTATTGATTGGTTTATTACTCTTGACCAATAGGTGGCGCTGTGACCAAAATGATGTGGCGTGGTCAATGTGATGTGACAATGTCACATATTAAGTTTTGTGTAAATATCTCCAACCTTTGCAGAGATACAGCCTCAGATGCAGTTTGGCATCTTTCCAGCAAATTCGTTGGTACGCTAATTGAAAACGGTTTCGTGTATCGACACAAATTCCATAACTTTTTGCCAGCATGGTCTGAAGATGATCCAAATCAAATTTGGTGAAAATCTGAGCAACGGTCTAGGAGGAGTTCGAAAAAGTAGGTTTTCAACATGAATCAAAATGGCGGACAGGAAATTTTGCCAAAATTGACAAATGGGGTATCGGTGTTCTCGGCATGACCCAAGGAATCTATCAACATCAGCTTTGTTACAATAGGCTAATGTATGCAAAAGTTATTAGCATTTTTCGAAAAAATCGTTATAACTATTGACCACAAGGTGGCGCTGCCCCCAATTTTTTTGTGTACATTCAGGGCATGGAGCCGGACATTTTTGTAATTATTTGCGAAACGATACGGAACTTCATTCTTAAGATACAGCAATTTACAACTAAATTCAAAATGGCCGACGCCCAAAATGGCCGAATTGGGAAAATTCGGTATCATTCGACTCGGAATGATGCACTGAATCTAAAGACACCACTTTTGTGATTTTTGGCAAAACCGTTCAGAAGTTATGAGCAAAAACATGCATTTTTCATATCTCCTGACCACTAGGGGGCACAGCGCCGAAACACTGCAGGTAGTCCCAGGGAATGGTTGTTATAAGACCCACCAAGATTGGTCTCAATAGGCCAAACCGTTGCGGAGATATAGCCTCACGTTCACGTTTGCGTGCTTTTCGAAGAATTCGTTCATGAGCTATTCGGAAACGGTTTGAGAAATCAACTTGAATTCCATAACTTTTTGCCAGCATGGTCTGAAGATTATCTGATTCAATTTTCGTGACAATCGGTGCAAAGGCCTAGGACGAGTTCGAAAAAGTAGGTTTTACGAACAATTGACGATAGCGAAAAAACTAAGCCTTGCGATTTTTGAATTTCGGTGTCCATTCGACTCGGCATGAGCCAAGGAATCACAGGAAAAAAGAATTTTCATTTTGTGGCTTACGGTTCAAGAGTTATTAGCATCAAGTTTTTGAAAGTTTAGACAATTGGTGGCGCTAGAGAGTTTGAGTTAGAGACTTCAAATTTGCTACGGTTAATGTTCAGACAGTCCTCTATTAGTGTGCCAAATTATACAACTTTCCCGCAATCGGTTCTATGGGCTACCATAGACTTGGGGTGGAAGAAGAAGAGGAAGAATAAATATAGCTGCAAGCAGCAATTACGGGGCCAAGCACTCCAACGGCAAATGTAGGAGCTAAGCATCGCATGAAGCATCACACCAAATTCATTAATGAGCAATAACAGCAATTTTGGAATTATTGTAATTGAAATGGCAAAAAAAAATTATAATACCACCTCTAGTAGCATGATTACTTGGCTTATCAAGCTTGACCAATAGGTGGCACTGTTATAAAATCAATTTGGTGTACTCTGTGTGACTTTTCAATGACACACACAAAGTTTGGTGTCAATATGCCAAAGCATTCCAGGGATGCAGCCTCAAGTGTCATTTTCTCATTGTGCCTCAAATTCGTCGATGTGGTATGCGAAAACGGTTTTGTCTATCGACTCAAAATCCATAACTTTGAATCAGTATAGCCTGAAGATCATTTGATTCGAATTTGGTGAAAATCGGACAAACGGTTGATCAGGAGTTCGAAAAAGTATGTTTTCAACATAAATCAAAATGGCGGACCGGAAGTTCAGCTTACCGTGGTATATTTGGTATCTATGTTATCGGCATAAGCCAGGGAATATTTTGAGCCCAGTTTCCTTCAAATAGGCTAATGCATTAAAAAGTTATTAGCATTTTAAAAAGTGTAATTACTCATGGTTAATGAATGGTTTATTACTCTTGACCAATAGGTGGCGCTGTTACCAAATTTATGTGGCATGGTCAGTGTGAGGTGGCGATGACACATACAAAGTTTGGTTCAAATATGTCAAAGTGTTGCAGAGATACAGCCTCAAATGCATTTTGGCACCCTTCCAGCAAATTCGTTGATGCGCTAAATGAGAACCGTTACGTATATCGACACAAAATCCATAACTTTTTGCCAGCATGGTCTGAAGATGATTCACGTCAAATTTGGTGAAAATTGGGCTAACGGTCTAGGAGGAGTTCGAAAAAGTAGGTTTTCAACATTAAGCAAAATGGCGGACAGGAAGTAAGGCCAATTTTCACATTATTGGTATCAATACTCTCGGCATGACCCACAGAATATAGCGAGACCATTTTAATTTTAATAGACTAATTTATTCAAAAGTTATTAGCATTTATGTGATATTTCATTATAACTATTGGCCACAAGGTGGCGCTGCCACCAAACTTTTTGAGTACCTTCAGGGCATGGAGCCGAATATTTTTGTAATTATTTGCGAAACGATACGATGCTGCGTTCAAAAAATACAGCATTTTGAAACATAATTCAAAATGGCCGACGCCTAAAATGGCCGACACAGGAAAATTGGATATCATTCGACTCGACATGACTCACTGAATCTAAAGAGACCAGTTGTGTGATTTTTGGCCAAACCATTCAGAGTTATAAGCCAAAATATGCATTTTTCATATCTCCTGACCACTAGGTGGCGCTGTGTCGAAACACTGCAGGTAGTCTCAGTTCATGCTTGTTATAACACACGCCAAGTTTGGTCTCAATATGACAAACCGTTGCCGGGATATAGCCTCACGTGCATGTTTGCGTGCTTTTCGTCAAATTTGTTTACGTGTCATTCGACAACAGTTGGACGAATCAACTTGAATTCCATAACTTTTTGCCAGCATGGTCTGAAGATGATCTGAGCCAATTTTCGTGGCAATCGGACTAACCGTCTAGGACGAGTTCGAAAAAGTAGGTTTTTCGAATAATTGAAAATAGCGAAAAAACTCAACCTTGCGATTTTTGAATTTTGGGGTTCATTCGACTTGGCATGAGCCAAGGATTCAGAGGAAAAAAGAAATTCCATTTTCTGGCTTACGGTTCAAAAGTTATTAGCATACAAACATTGAAAGTTTGGACAAGTGGTGGCGCTAGAGAGTAGGAGATAGAGACTTCAAATTTGCTATAGTTAATGTTGGGACTGTCCTCTATCAGTGTGCCAAATTATACAACTTTCCCGCAAACGGTTCTATGGGCTGCCATAGACTTGCGGCGGAAGAAGAAGAAGAAGAAGAAGAATAATAATAACGCCAACGAAAACAATAGGTGCCTACGCACCTTCGGTGCTTGGCCCCTAATAATAACGCCAACAAACACAATAGGTGCCTTCGCACCTTCGGTGCTTGGCCCCTAAATATAGCTGCAAGCAGCAATCACGGGGCCAAGCATTCCAGCGGCAACATCAGGAGCTAAGCATATGTAGCATCAGACCAAATGCAACAATGAATAATGAAATTAATAATTGCATGATTGTAATTGAAATGGCTGAAAATCGTTAATAAAAGTTCCACAGCGAGGAGCTAAGCATGGCATGGAGCATCAGACCAAATGCAACGAGTAAGAAAAGCAATTATTGGAAGAGTGTAATTGAAACAGCCAGTAAAACTCCAGTAAAATGATGCATTATCATTTTTGGAAAATAGGTGGCGCTGTAATCAAATCGCTTTGTTGTGTTCTGTGGGAGGTGACAATGTTGTGGGCAATTTCTTTCAAAATACTTACAGACCTTTAGGGCAATGAGTCGAACATGCCCACCGAGTTTCGTTCCGATCGACTTCTATTAACCTTGTCAAATAGGTGCTTAAAGTTGTTTGGCCAATGGCGGCCATGTTTTTTAAGATAAGTGAAATTCCTCATAGAGCACTTGTGCCACATTGGGCCATATCAATTTTCAAGTTGATTGGATCAACGGTTGCTTAGTTATAGCCATTTGATTTTTTTTCATCCTGTAGCGCCACCAAGTGGCAGATATGGAAAAAAATAATAATTTGACTAAAGTTTTTGTTCATGCATATGAGTTCTGAGTTTGGTGAAGATATCTCATTTTGTTCCCGAGTTATAGCCTTTTTCATAAAATTGGTCCACGAATTTGAATGTTTTGGGTCACCTGGTTTTTTGTTCAGTCTTGATCAAACCACTGCAGTAATATTCTCAGGACTCTCTAGATCAATAACTTTGAAAAAATATGTTGTATTTTGTCCTTTGGTTAGATAACATTTAAACAGGCCTAAAAAACAAAAGATTTCTGTTGTGAATGGCATTAAACTGCAAAAAAAAAGGGGTAATATAATCACACATGCATTAGATCTGTATTTTTTCTAAACAATCATGCAAAATTTAACAGATATTAGGTAAAAAAGAACACTGTAATATTTATAAAGCTTCAAAACCCAGTGTTGAATAAAAAATTGCAATTATAACCACTAGATGTCACCGGAAGACCACTAATGAGCTCACTAAAGACTAAAACATTACAGTTTATGGGCTTGTTGAGGGATTCATCTAGAAAAAAATGTATATTACTATTATTTAATATTACTGTTCAAGCATTTCAGATCACATTGAGTCAAAGTTTACCAATTTATTCATACAGATATATCTAATGTTTATAATTATGCCAGATTATGATTGCAATGAAACCTGAAAAATGACATAGAAGCCCATAAAAACAGAAGACTTGCAATAGGTTTTATCACCCATCATTTATTTTAATTATCTATATATATAACAAAATGTGTGCATCTGTGTGTGGGTTTAAGCATGCTTATTGAGTATTAATATACTAGTTTAAACATTTCATGTTTGTGTGTGTCTGTAATTCTGTTCTATTCTTTTACTGTCAGCCATATCTATGTTATTTAAAATCAGTGCAGTACTATTATCTAGACTGTGAAATTATACATAAATTGCGTATGCTTCTTTGGAATGAAATTAAGACAACATATAACAGTTATAAAGGTTAAAGAGACAGTGTTGTATGATAAATTGCATTTACGACCACTAGATGTCACTGGAAGACCACTAATGGGCTTTGCAGAGATATAGCCTCAGACTCATTTTGTGAAGATGCCTGACATCTGAAGCAGCGCTGTACAAAAACGGTTTCGTCTATTGACACGAAATCCATAACTTTTTGTCAGCATGGTCTGAAGATGATCTGATTCAATTTTGGTGAAAATCAGACAAACGGTTGAGGATGAGTTTAAAAAAAAAGGTTTTCAACATGAATCAAAATGGCGGACAGGAAGTTTTGCTTAATATGACATAATTGGTATGTATGTTGTCGGCATGTCCCAAGGAACATTTTGAGACATGTTTCATGATAATAGGCTAATGCAATCAAAAGTTATTAGCATTATTGGAAATGTAATAATTAGCGGTTATTGATTGGTTTATTACTCTTGACCAATAGGTGGCGCTGTGACCAAAATGATGTGGCGTGGTCAATGTGATGTGACAATGTCACATATTAAGTTTTGTGTAAATATCTCCAACCTTTGCAGAGATACAGCCTCAGATGCAGTTTGGCATCTTTCCAGCAAATTCGTTGGTACGCTAATTGAAAACGGTTACGTGTATCGACACAAATTCCATAACTTTTTGCCAGCATGGTCTGAAGATGATCCAAATCAAATTTGGTGAAAATCTGAGCAACGGTCTAGGAGGAGTTCGAAAAAGTAGGTTTTCAACATGAATCAAAATGGCGGACAGGAAATTTTGCCAAAATTGACAAATGGGGTATCGGTGTTCTCGGCATGACCCAAGGAATCTATCAACATCAGCTTTGTTACAATAGGCTAATGTATGCAAAAGTTATTAGCATTTTTCGAAAAAATCGTTTATAACTATTGACCACAAGGTGGCGCTGCCCCCAATTTTTTTGTGTACATTCAGGGCATGGAGCCGAACATTTTTGTAATTACTTGCGAAACAATACGGAACTTCATTCTTAAGATACAGCAATTTACAACTAAATTCCAAAATGGCCGACGCCCAAAATGGCCGAATTGGGAAAATTCGGTATCATTCGACTCGGAATGATGCACTGAATCTAAAGACACCAGTTTTGTGATTTTGGCAAAAACCGTTCAGAAGTTATGAGCAAAAACATGCATTTTTCATATCTCCTGACCACTAGGGGGCACAGCGCCGAAACACTGCAGGTAGTCCCAGGGAATGGTTGTTATAAGACCCACCAAGATTGGTCTCAATAGGCCAAACCGTTGCGGAGATATAGCCTCACGTTCACGTTTGCGTGCTTTTCGAAGAATTCGTTCATGAGCTATTCGGAAACGGTTTGAGAAATCAACTTGAATTCCATAACTTTTTGCCAGCATGGTCTGAAGATTATCTGATTCAATTTTCGTGACAATCGGTGGCAACGGCCTAGGCGAGTTCGAAAAAGTAGGTTTTCGAATAATTGAAAATAGCGAAAAAACTAAACCTTGCGATTTTTGAATTTCGGGGTTCATTCGACTTGGCATGAGCCAAGGATTCAGAGGAAAAAAGAATTTCCATTTTCTGGCTTACGGTTCAAAAGTTATTAGCATACAAACATTGAAAGTTTGGACAAGTGGTGGCGCTAGAGAGTAGGAGATAGAGACTTCAAATTTGCTATAGTTAATGTTGGGACTGTCCTCTATCAGTGTGCCAAATTATACAACTTTCCCGCAATCGGTTCTATGGGCTGCCATAGACTTGGGGTGGAAGAAGAAGAATAATAAATATATAGCTGCAAGCAGCAATAACGGGGCCAAGCACTACAGAAGCAAGCTTCAGACGAATGGCAGGAATGAGTAATTAAGACAGTTTTAAGATTATTTTAGGCAAAATGGCTTAAAAACAATGAACACAACAACTAGTAATAGGATTTATTGGCTTATCACATGTAACCAATAGGTGGCGCTGTTACCAAATTAGTTTGGAATGGTCAGTGTGAGGTGACGATGACACATACAAAGTTTGGTGCAAATATGTCAAAGCTTTGCAGAGATACAGCCTCAAATGAATGTTGGCATCATTCCAGCAAATTCGTTGATGCGCTAAATGAGAACCGTTTCGTATATCGACATGAAATCCATAACATTTTGCCAGCATGGTCTGAAGATGATCCACGTCCAATTTGGTGAAAATCTGATTAACGGTCTAGGAGGAGTTCGAAAAAGTAGGTTTTCAACATTAATCAAAATGGCGGACAGGAAGTTCAGCCAAATAAGGAAAACTTGATATCTATGTTCTCGGCTTGACCCAAGGAATCTATTAAGATCAGCGTCATGTCAATAGCCAGATCTTTTTAAAAGTTATTAGCCTTTATGTAAATTGAGTTATAACTTTTGACCACTAGGTGGCTCTGTTTCAAAATATTTTGAGTACCTTCAGGGGATGATGTTGTTGGCACATTCTGAGTTGTGGAATATAACACCAATGCATTTGTTTAGTATAGCCTTTTATTTCACAAAACTGTATTGAAGTCAATGGGAATTTCATGTTTTGTTCTATTATAGCGCCACCAAGAGGCTCAGTCCCACCATTTCTTTTATGTGTCATCAGAGTGAGCCCATACATATGCGTGTCAATTTTGGTGAAAATATCTCAATTCACTTCAGAGTTATAGACATTTACATGAAAAAACACGTAAAAAATTGACTGACTCTTGACTTTGATTGAATATTACTACCCCTTACTATCAATATTTTTGGCATTTGGGCATTGGCGTATAGCTATCGACCTATGTTTCCGAACTTCTGACGGTGGTTTCGTCTCGATCAGACAAGCGGTTTCGAAGATATAGCCAAATGTTTTTTAAGCGCTAAATCACAACGCTACACAAACCGTAAGGCAAAACCTAGCATGTTTGGTATTGTAGGACTCTGTAAGGTTTCAGGAGTCCAATTTGATGAGTCTGGTGAAAATACGTCGACCACACCCAAAGTTATAAGCATTTAAAAATAGAAGATCACCACTAGGTGGCGCTGTTTTCGAAACTTCTCATGCTCCTTCAGGACATTGTGCTGATGACCCATACCATGTTTCGTAACAATCCGTTGATGTGTTCAGAAAATACAGCATTTTAGCACAAAATTCAAAATGGCCGACAGTCAAAATGGCCGAAATGGTCAAATTGGATATCAGTCGACTCGGCATGTTGCCCTGAATCTAACAAGACCAATGTTATGATTTTTGGACAAACTGTTCAGAAGTTATAAGCAAAAATAGCAGTTTTCATATCTCCGGATCAGTAGGTGGCGCTGCGCCCAATCACAGCATGTTGCCTCAGGTCATGCTTGTTATGACATGTACCAGTTTGGTCTGAATAGGATAAGTCGTTGCCGAGATACAGCCTTACGACTGTTTTTGTAAGCACTACATAAAATTTGTTAGAGCGTTTATCAAAAACGGTTTGACGAATCAATTTGATTTGCATAACTTTTGGTCAGCACTGCCTGAAGATGACCTGGTTCAATTTTCGTGTGAATCGGACAAACCGTCTAGGACGAGTTCGAAAAAGTAGGTTTTTAAAAAATTCAAAATGGCGGCCATATTTCTATGACGGAAAATGACTGTTAGGGTGCAATCGAATCGGCATTGAGCTCAGAAATCAGAGGAAAAAGAATTTCGTTGATTGGCCTTACGGGTTAAAAAGTTATTAACAAAATTAAAGTGAAATTTTGGACAGTTGGTGGCGCTAGAGGATTGACTTAGACACACCAAATTGGTGTACTTAATGTTGGCACTGTCCTCTATCAGAATGTCAAACCATTACAACTTTCCCGCATTCGGTTCTATGGGCTGCCATAGACGCCAGTCGGAAGAATAAATAATAATAATAATAATAGAAGAAACGCCAACAAAAACCAAGAGGTCCTACGCACCTTCGGTGCTTGGCCCCTAAGAATATAGCTGCAAGCAGCAAT